>NC_086445.1:797736720-798036720 GCF_028390025.1 Pseudophryne corroboree
AAGCGATCCTCATTGTCCCGGACTGACCAAGGAGGGCTTGGTATCCAGATTTTCAGGAATTACTCATAGGAGATCCCTGGCCTCTTCCTCTACGTTACAACAGGGGCCGTGCGTATACCAAGACTTACCGCGGCTGCATTTGACTGCATGGCGGTTGAACGCCAAATCCTAGCCATGAATGGCATTCCCAGTGAAGTCATTCCCACACTTCTTCAGGCCAGGAAGGGAGTAACGTCTAGACATTACCACCGCATTTGGAGAAAATGTGTGTCTTGGTGTGAATCCAAGAAGGCTCCTGCGGAAGAGTTTCAGCTAGGACGTTTTCTCCATTTTCTACAAGCAGGTGTGAAGGCGGGCCTAAAGTTGGGCTCAATTAAGGTACAGATTTCAGCCTTATCGATTTTCTTTCAAAAACAATTGGCCTCCCTTCCAGAAGTTCAGACTTTTCGTGAAAGGTGTGTTGCACATCCAAACTCCATTTGTGCCCCCAGTGGCACCATGGGATCTTAACGTGGTGTTGCAGTCACTTCAATCACATTGGTTTGAACCTTTACAGGAGGTGGAGTTGAAGTTTCTCACTTGGAAAGTGGTCATCCTGTTGGCTTTGGCATCTGCAAGGCGGGTGTCTGAGTTAGCGGCCTTGTCTCACAAGAGTCCTTATTTCATTTTTCATGAAGATAAAGCAGAGTTGAGGACTCGTCAGCATTTTCTGCCGAAGGTGGTTTCATCTTTCCACATGAACCAGCCTATTGTGGTACCAGTGGTTACTGATGCTTTCGTTGAGCCAAAGTCTATGGATGTGGTCAGAGCTCTGAAAATCTATGTCGCCAGAACGGTTTAGGTTAGGAAAACCGAGGCTTTGTTTGTCCTGTTTGCTCCCAACAAGATTGGGTGTCCTGCTTCCAAACAAACCATTGCACGCTGGATCTGTAACACGATTCAGCATGCTCATTCCATGGCTGGATTGCTGTTGCCGAAATCGGTGAAGGCCCATTCTACTAGAAAGGTGGGCTCGTCCTGGGCGGCTGCCCAGGGGTCTCGGCATTGCAACTTTGCCGTGCTGCTACTTGGTCGGGTTCAAACACTTTTGCGAAGTTTTACAAGTTTGACACCCTGGCCGATGACGACCTCAAGTTTGGTCAATCGGTGCTGCAGAGTCATCCGCACTCTCCCGCCCGTTCTAGAGCTTTGGTATAACCCCATGGTTCTTATGGTGTCCCCAGCATCCTCTAGGACGTATGAGAAAATAGAGTTTAATATCTACCGGTAAATCCTTTTTCTCTTAGTCCGTAGAAGATGCTGGGCGCCCGTCCCAGTGCGTACTGTATCTGCAGTTATTAGTTGTGGTTACACACATGTTGTGTTACGTTTATTTTCAGCATGTTGCTGCAATTGTTCATGCCGTTGGCTTGTGTTTTGTTGAATGCCACGTTCTGCGGCATGCTTGAGGTGTGTGCTGGTATGAATCTCACCTTAGTTTAACATAAAAACCTTTCCTCGAAATATGTCCGTCTCCCTGGGTACAGTTCCTATAACTGGAGTCTGGAGGAGGGGCATAGAGGGAGGAGCCAGTGCACACCCCTTTTGAAAGTCTTAAAGTGCCCATGTCTGCTGCGGATCCAGTCTATACCCCATGGTTCTAATGGTGTCCCCAGCATCCTCTACGGACTAAGAGAAAAGGATTTACCGGTAGGTATTAAAATCCTATTTTTCAAACATTTGAATTTCCCCCAAAAAGTCGTCCTCCTACATACATGTCCTTAAAAACAGTCTTTGTAGAGGACTACAGGTGAATCTAGGCTGGTACTTTATCTCATCCCGTAGCACCAGTTTCTCTTTAATGTTAATGTCATCAAGTTAGTTTTTAACATTAAGGCAAAGAGGGAATTCAATTACCGGCAAAAATGCGGTTTTGCTGTAAAAAGATGCAAAATTACCACGAATCGCTATAAATGTCCTCAAAAACGTTTTCACTGCAATTTTACAGCGAATTTCAATTCACCAACTCTGAGCAGGTAATACATTTGGGGAAAATCCATATTTTAAGTTAAAATGTTGGGATTTGGTTCTGAACCCCTGGTACAACCCCCTTAATGACTAAAAACTTTTGAGTACCTAATTAATTTATTTTTACTTGGCAATAATTACGACATTTTGATGTGGAAAAGTGTAAAATTATGGAAATTGTTGTACAGGGTATGGGACAGGTATATTGGGGTTCTGTGAATGGGACAAGTTTTTAGAATTGCAGATGAAACTAATCAGTCTGTTTCTACTTTACTTTATTTTTTTTATTTTTATTTTTTAGACCAAAATATATACTTACACCCATTTTTATGTACCTCAAGTTTCATTTTAGCACTTATATTGCTGAAAAAAAATAAATAGCTGTCTATCATAAAAATAAATAAAAAGAATGCATATGACAGCCATTTGATCCAATTTAAGTACCATAAGTACATTTATTATAACCAATAATAAACTTTTATACTGTTTTTTCGATGTTAGTTTAGCTTTTTTGGGGGGTGTGGGCAGATTTACCAATTTTTCAGTTTTGGCATCAATCTTTGTGGTAATCACGTATTCGCTAATTTGCATATACGTATATAGGGCAAATCGCGGGAGTATGCATACCCGTGAATAGTCTGTTTTCTCATAAAAAAAAAGAAAGAAGCAAAAATGGAAAAATCTGCAATCGCGGTAAATGTCCGCAATTTTTCCGGTAATTGGTTACTCCCTAAAGTCCACTTTATGCCGTTGACTGGCAATCGCCCATAGGGGATAGCATGTTCATGTCTAAGCTGACTTAAGCACTCAAATTTGTTTATTGGATATAGATGGAATTGTAATCTGAAATGTGTTTTGATTCAGTACCAGCAGTCTTTATCAGTCATGTACTTTGTAATTGGGCGCTGTGGAACCCTTGTGGTGCCATATAAGTAATGAATAATAATAATAATTAATAATAATTAGTCCCACCATATAGGCCTAATCGGCTAAGAAATAGTGTCACATTGGATAAATATTAACTTTTTCGAAAACAATGATTTTTATTTTTATTATCGAATCCAATTTTTGATACAGAAGTACAAAACAGTACACAACAAATATCAGCAAAATGTTGTACAAAGGCCAGTAGCAAAGACATAAAAAATACAGTGTATTAAAAATATTGCCATCGGGAATTGAAGAAGAATGATCTAGAACAGAGTTACAGAACTCCTGGCTGACTAAGAACTGGGGAACCACCGGGTCCTTTATAAATTGTAACAACAGAATAAAAATTCCAAATATTTAAAAAAAAACAAAAACAAAAACAAAAAAAACAACCAAAGGGAAAAAAAATAGGAGGGGACATCAGCAGAGTCCAGGGCGAGCGGAAGACCAAAAGATATACCAAGTGGCCCATATGTTATGGAAAGCAGACAACTAATTGTTTTGTAAGCTCGTTATGTATTCCATAGATGCCACAAAATGGATACGGGCATGAAGGGCAGTCAGTGTGGTGCTGTTGGGGATCTCCAGTTCTTAGCGATCAGGGATATAGCGGCATTACAGACATTAATAATTTAGCTTATCTTGACATTAATCGACAGTACGGAGTAGCCAGAATCCTAGATAGTAATGCCCATATACGTGTCCAGAAGCCTTGTACAGATGGGTCCACGGTTATCTTGGCTAGTTTGCTGCGCCTAGGCACAACATGGTTTATTAACATAAACCCTTCATCTATTGTTCTCAGCTGCAATACAATACAGAGAACAATACAGCAGGGAATTAAGTCATTACATCAAGGGATTAAGTCTGATTTCCCAGTCTCAGTTAATCCTATTAAAGGTCAAGATAAACATGGACCCATCTGTATTATTGGACAAGACCACCAGGTATGAAAAAATGTGCCTACATCCTCACAGTTCCTCCAGCAGAGATCAGAGGATGAAGGAAAAATGTCATGAAGCTTAGACGGTACCAAGTACCATCTAGTGTATACTTTGTAACAGGTTTCCCTGATGGCTGCACTAAGAGATGCTTTAGCTCATCTAGACCTGATAGTTGACCATTCCTCATCATCAACAGGGGTCAAGAGATTTGCTTCCCAGGCTAACTCGTGGTTCTTTTTCAGGGACAGTAGGCGTCAAGATAGAGTGATATAAGACAGAATTGTTGCCCTTTCGGCCGATGGAGTGGGAACATTGGTGTTCAAATTGGGAGAGCGGTCGTGATTTGTTGGTTGGATATTGAGAATTAACAAAACTCATAATTTGAATATATTGAAATTGATAAAACGCAGGGATTGAGTATGTAGATTGAAGGTCGGTAAGTGTGGCCAGGGCTGATTGGATTTTTACAGGTTTGAACCGTATAATCTCAAGATTTTGCCAGTAGGTGGCCATGCGCCTCTCGCAACTTGGAGCGAAATTAGGGTGATGCCATCTAGGGGACATAGGAAAGGTAAACTGGGCTAGATCTAATGATAGGTAAAGTTTGTCCCACAGTTTAAGGCTAAAGTGTACTGTTGGAATTGCACAAGCCGAGGCCGGTCTAAGCGATCCAGGGAGCCAGACTCTCTCGTCTACACTGCCGTCCGGAATCCTATCGTTTTCAAAATCTACGTCACCCGGGTTCCAAATGCCACAATATAATCTGGTTCAGATGGGCAGCATGGTAATATGAGCGAAGTACTGGGAGACCAAGGCCTCCGTCAGGAACCTGTTTGGCTAGTACAGTTTTGCGAATACGCGGCTTACCATGTGCCCAAATAAAATGATTTACAGCTCACTTGTATGGAGTCTAATGCCGAAATTGGAGCAGGTATGGCAGGGTTTGAAACAAATCCAACAATCTCGGGAGATGGTTCATTTTAATCGTATTGATTCTACCAAACCATGAAATATAGAGATTGACAGCTTTCTTAGTCTATATGTAACGTTTGAAACAGAGGGGAATAGTTAGTCTTATACAGAAGACAGTAAAATCTAGAGATAAAGACATCAGGGACTTGATAGCCTTAGGACGCCATGTATAGGAAAAGGAGGGAGTAAGCGTGGAGGGAAGTTGCGTAGGAGCACAAAGAGCCATAGCTTCAGATTTAGCTGTTGATTTTGTACCCGGAAAAGGAGCCATATTTTTGTAATGCCAAGTGAAGATTAGGAAGAGATACGAAGGGGTTAGACATGTCATCAGCGAAGAGAGTTACTTTGTATTGATTCTTCCCCACCTCGATTCCCTTAATATCAGGATTAGCTCTAATTCTAGCCGCTAATGGTTTAATGCAGATAGCGAATAAAAGTGGGGAAACAGGGCACCCCTGTCTCATTCCGTTCCCCAGAGCAAAGCGTGAGGAGTGCAAGCCATTTGTCATAACAGTTTGTCGGGTGTGAGTAGAGAGCTTTGATAGTTTGGAAAAAATTACTACAAATGCCTATTGAAGACAGTGTGGTAAACCTAAAAGGCCACATTAGGCGTTCAAAAGCCTTTTCTGCATCCAAGGCCAAGACATAGAAACATAGAATTTGACGGCAGATAACCACTTGGCCCATCTAGTCTGCACCTTTTTTTTAATCCTTTAGGTAATCTCAACCCTTTTTGAAGCTTAATTCTTTGTAAGGATATTCATATGCCTATCCCAAGCATGTTTAAATTGCTCTACAGTCTTAGCCTCTACCACCTCTAATGGGAGGCTATTCCACTTATCCACTACCTTTTCTGTGGGACATACACTGAACCTGCCTCCCTCCAGTTTCAGTGTATGTCCTCGAGTTCTAATACTTCTCTTCCTTTGAAGAATGTTTCCCTCCTGAACTTTGTTAAAACCTTTGGTATATTTGAAAGTTTCTATCATGTCTCCCCTTTCCCTTCTCTCCTCCAAGACAACTGAAGGAATCATATTAACGTTATAATAGTGTATTAAATCTATAGTGCGTCTGGTATTATCTGAGACCTGGTGTTGTGGGATAAAACCCACCTGGTCTGGATATATTAACGAAGGCAGCACACCATTCTGGGGTAAAATTGCTGTGCAAACGATTTATAGTAAGCCATTGTAAAGCAATCGGGCTAGGAGCCTTTGACGACTTCTGTGCCTTGAGAGCAAAAGCAAATTCCTCCTCGGTGACGCCGGTCCCCAATGCCCGAGCCTCCAACTCAGATGGTGGGGAGCGCACACTAATCCCAAGTATTGCTGAATTACCGGAGTATGAGAAGAAGCATCAGATGGGGCAGACAAATTGTAGAGAGCTTCATAGTAATTAACAAAAATCCCATTTTAGATCCTTGGGATTATACCCCAGGTTCCCTAAGGAATCCCTAATCGCAGAGATGACTTGCGAGGCCTGTTTGGACCGCAGTCTACGGGCTAGTAGACTATGAGCTTTATTGTTCTTATCGTAGAATTTTTGATTGGCCCATCTGAGGCACCTCTCAACCCGTTCAGTCAAAAGAACCTGTAGCTTAGCACGTTTCTGAGAAAGTTGAGATGGGTCTTTTCTAGACGGCGTTTTTTTTGTGTTCCCGGTCTAAAAAGGCAATGTCAGTGTGTAAAGATTCTATCAACGCTTCCTGAGATTTTCTCTTACGTCCTAGAGGATACTGGAGTTCCATTTAATATCATGGGGTATAGACGGGTCCACTAAGAGTCATGGACTCTTTAAGAATTTGATAGTGTGGGCTGGCTCCTCCCTCTATGCCCCTCCTACCAGACTCAGTTTAGAAAATGTGCCCGGAGGAGCTGGTCACGTCTCTGGAAGCTCCTGAAGAGTTTTCTGCATTTATTTTAGGTTTGTTATTTTCAGGCAGGGCTGGTTGGCACCAGCCTGCCTGCTTCGTGGGACTTGGGGAGGGGAGCGGCCCAACCTCTTGAAGGGTTAATGGTCTCGATCCCCGCTGACAGGACACTGAACTCCTGAGGGAACTATTCGCAAGCCCCACCATGGCCAGCGTACATTCCAGCAGCATGCCTCCACCCCTAACAGAGCCAGAAGAAAGAAGAGTGGTGAGTACTAAGTCGGCGTCCCAACAAGTGGGTCGCCGGCCATTATGGCGGCATGAGGGTACGGAGACTCATGGCTTCTAACCAGGGCGGAATGCGTCTCCAGACACAGTGCACAGCTGCGTCTCAGTACACTGTACAAGGTACCCACACTGGCAAAAAATAGCCTTAAAACTGTTTTCTCTCCATTTTAAGCACCAGATTACCTCAGCCAGTATAAAAAAAGCGGGAAGACCGCGCGCCATTGAAGGGACGGGGCCTTCACTATGAGCAGATCCAGCAGCTCACCAGTGCCATTTTCCCTCTGCAGTGGACACAGACGCTGACTGACAGCTCCTCCGGAGAGACTCCAGATTACCTCAGCAGTACCAGAGGGTCATTGCAGGAAGGGGGGGGGGGGGGGGGCGATTCTTAATGTACTAAGCCCCCTATCAGGGTACTTAGTCTGCGACCTGGCTAAGCTTGGCATTCGCAATAAGGGCGCAGTGGGGGCTGGCTCCAGATAAGCGTCTCCCTGAAGGGCTCTTTGTGGATTAATTATGCTTAACCTTTTCGTATGTGTGCTGTCACATTTACATTATGTCAGGCAAAGAGTGTGTTTCTTGTAAAGCGGAGTGTTCCTCTTCACCTGGGGACTCACTACTGGGTACTCGGGACAGTGCACCTTAACAGAATAGCGTGGCTGAATGGGATTGGATTACTTCCATTAAGGGAATGATCTCAAATATTTGTACAAAGCTATCCCGCAATGAGAAAGATACAATACTTAAGACAGACTGTGGATGAGTTTGAGTAGAGTCCCCAAACCAGCGTCTCAATCCCCTCCCATTTCTCCGCAAAAACGTTCTCTGACCCATATCCTGCAGTCTGACGCTGACGGGTCAGACATGGAGGAGGGTGAGGTGGATTTGGAGGGTGGATGCTACTCTGTCACAGGGAATAGAGGCTCTGATAGAAGGTTTCAGAGATGTTCTGCAAATTCCTGATAAGGTGTCAGAGGAGTGTGAGGAATATTATTTTAATGTAAAAAAGAAGTCCTCTGTCACTTTTCCTGCGTCAAAACAAGTGAATACCCTGTTTGAAGAACCGTGGGTTAATCCTGATAAGAAATTTCGAATCCCTAAAAGGTTGTGTTCATCTTTTCCTTTTCCCCTAGAGGATAGGAAGATGGTCAAGTCAGGAAGTCACCCTTACAATTAACATTCTGGAGCTCAGGGCCATATACAACGCCCTTCTGCAAGCCTCTTATTTTCAGGATTGGGCCATTCAGGTCCAGTCTGACAATGATGACGGCAGTGACGTACATAAACAGACAGGGCGCAAGGAAAAGTAGAGCAGCAATGTCAGGTGTCAAGATTTCTCCTTTGGGCAGAAAAAAAACACTCTGGCGTTGTCAGCGGTCTTCATTCCAGGAGTAGACAACTGGGAAGCAGACTTCCTCAGCAGACACGACCAGCACCTGGGAGAATGGGGCCTTCACCCGGAAGTATTCCGGTGGTTGACACGTCGGTGGGGATATCCACACTTCGACATGATGGCCTCTCGTCTCAACAAGCAGCTCAAGCGGTATTGTTCCAGGTCGAGAGACCCACAGGCAGTGGCGGTGGACGCTCTGACGACTCCATGGGTCTATCAGATGGTGTACGTGTTTCCTCCACTTACTCTGATCCTAAGAATTCTGAAAAGAGTAAAAAGGGAAAAGGTTCAAGCAATTCTCATTGCTGCAGACTGGCCAAGAAGGGCCTGGTACGCGAACTTTCTGGAGATGCTCCTCAAAGATCTGTGGCCTCTACCTCTTTGCGAGGATCTTCTGTAACAGGGCCCGTTTGTCTTTTAGGACTTACCACGGCTATGTTTGACGGCATGGAAGTTGAACGGCTGATTCTAGCCAGAAGAGGGATCCCTAACAAAGTTTTCCCGACTATGATCCAAGCCAGGAAGGGGGTAACGTCTAAACATTACCACCGTATTTGGAAGAAATACGTCTCTTGGTGTGAGGGCAGAAAATATTCTGCTGTGGAATTCACCTGGGACGTTTCCTGCTTTTTCTGCAGGCAGGTGTGGATGTGAGCCTACATCTGGGTTCCATAAATGTCCCGATTTCGGCCTTGTCCATTTTCTTTCAAAAACAATTGGCCTCTCTCCCTGAGGACCAGACCTTTTTGAAAGGTGTTCTGCACATCCAACCTCCCTTTGTGCCTCCCATGGCACCTTGGCATCTCAATTTGGTGCTGCAGTTCCTCCAATCGGACTGGTTTGATCCGTTACAGGTGGTTGACGTAAAAAAGTACCTTATGTGGAAGACTGTCACACTGTTGGCCTTGGCTTCAGCAAGACGTGTTTCTTAGCTAGGAGCGTTTTCTCACAAGAGTCCCTACTTAATTTTTCATGTGGACAGATTTGACCTCAGAACTCGTCAGCAATTTCTTCCTTTGGTGGTGTCCGCGTTTCACATCAACCAACCTGTTGTGGTTCCGGCTGTTACGGACACCTTGACTACTTCAAAGTCTTTGGATGTTATGAGGGCTTTGAAGGTGTATGTAAAGAGAACCGCTCATCACAGGAAATCCGACTCGCTGTTCGTTCTATTAGAGTGGGTGACTTGCTTCAAATCAGACAATTGCACACTGGATCAGGTTTACTATCGAGCATGCTTATTCCACGACAGGTTTGCCGGTTCCGAAATCTGTACAGGCTAACTCGACTAGGTCGGTGGGTACTTCCTGGGCGGCTGCCCAGGGTGTCTCGGCTTTACAGCTCTGCCGAACAGCGACTAGGTCAGGTTCGAACACGTTTGCTAAGTTACTGCAAGTTCGATACTTTCGCCTCTGAGGTCCTTCAGTTTGGTCAATTAATTCTGCATGAACCTCGGCACTCTCCCATCCGGTTTGGGAGCTTTGGTACGTCCCCATGGTACTAAATGGAACCCCAGAATCCTCTAGGACGTAAGAGAAAACAGGATTTTAATTACCTGCTGGTAAATTCTTTTTCTCATAGTCCGTAGAGGATACTGGGCGCCCGCCTGGTGCTTCTTTCTTCCTGTACGATTACTTGGTAAAATATTGTTGGTTCAGCTGTTGCTGTTCCTGTTTCAAGTTGGGTTAGCATAGCTTTCCCCTGTGTGTGCTGGTTTGGCATCTCACAACTATCTTTATCTATCCTTCTCTCAAAGTATGTCCGTCTCCTTAGTCACAGTTTCCTAGACTGAGTCTGGCAGGAAGGGCGTAGAGGGAGGAGCCAGCCCACACTATCAAATTCTTAAAGTGCCCACGGCACCTAGTGGACCTGTCTATACCCCATTGTACTAAATGGAACCCCAGTATCCTCTATGAACTACGAGAAAAGGATTTACCGGTAGGTAATTAAAATCCTGTTTTCTGCGGTGTGAGGCAAACAATTATATGCCCTCTAACCACTGATTTTATGCGCCTCCCAAACTGTAGGTAAAGGTACATCATCTGAAGAGTTAAACTGGAAGTATTCCTACTAACGGTCTCTTACCAAATCTTGAAAGTGAGGAAGTTTTCAGAAGCAGTTCATTTTAACTTTCATGAGGGTCTACCAGAAGTATCCTCGAGGAGTCCATAGGAAGCCTCGAGAGGAATGATGAGATCAAGTATTAGGAGAAATCCAGGAATAAACTGCAGTGCTGGAAAAAGACGAGCATCCGATAAACAGGTCAATGCGCGGGAATAGGTGTCGTGGGAAGTAGAATAAAAAGTATAATCCTTAACAGCAGGATTTGAGGGATCTCCATATATCAAATAGACCGGCCTCTGCAACGTGTCTCCGGAGAGCCGCTGACCCAGGGACAAGGAACCTATCACTTAGACGACCTGACTTATCTAAAGATTGTAGTAGGACAGTGTTAAAATCTCCTCCTACCAGGGTTTTACCCCGTCTAAAATCAGAAAGAATATGAAAAAATTTATTAAAATTGGGAGTGGCCAGAGTTGGGAGCATAGACAATAGCGAAAGTGACTTCTTCATGGCCTAGTTTTACCTTTCAGAAGTAGATATTGGCCTTTAGAGTCAGATTTAATCTCCAATAATACAAAAGGAAAGGTTGAGTGAAGTATAATAGCCACACCATTTCTCTTGGAAACTTTATTAGAGCAATATACAGTTGGGTAATGTATAGAAGCCAGGGAAGGGTGGCCACTCGATTTGAGTTGGGTTTCTTGTAGGAAAATGCAGTTGGCGTGGAGGCGTTTCAAGGAGTGGAACAAATGAGAGCGTTTTTGTGGGGTATTGAGGCCCTTAACATTAATGGATATACATTTTGAAGGGCATGGTGAATTGAGTAAAAAAAATAAAAAATTGGGAATGGACTCTCTCTAATAGAGCAAAATTACAACAAAAACATGGTCTAGAAAAGGGACAGTGAAAGTAGCTTGGACCGCCAAGAGGTATGAAGGGCCGCAACACAACTGAGCTCTATAAAAGAGGTGAGCTCGAGGGCGAGGCTTAGTAAAGCGGGAACGATGCCCATATAAGAAAATTAAATTACACAGCTTCAAAAGCAATAATCCCTAAAAGTGGGGGTGGTGAGGCCTGGTGGGATACCTACAATTCACACCCAGTGCTTAGATGCAAAAAAAAAAGCAAGAAAAATATGTGGATACTGAAAATGGTTAAGCCGAACTTTGACTCTAAATAGACATCTACCACATCTGAAGTCTAACATATAGCATATTATAGGCATAAATTAAGTCAAAACATCTAGAAAAACAGTTAACAGATACTACAGTATATTCTCAAGTCTTAAACTGTAATACACATAGCTAACCAGAGCCAACAATATGAAACGACAATTAAAAAGTAAGCACGACCGTAATAGTGACTCTTTCAGGTCAGGAAATCTGAGGCCTGGTCTACCGTCGAGGAGGATCAGTTGAGGAAAGTTGGAGCTTGCGTAGGAGGTCTTTCCCCTTGGCTAAAGTCCTCACAGAGTATGGTTTCCCTTTAACATCTACCAGTAGATGAAACGGGAACCCCCATTTGTATTTATATCCATGTTCTCTCAGAAGCACAGTCACCGTGCGCAAGTCTCACCTTTTAGCAATAGTTGAGGCAGTGAAGTCCTGAAAAATGTGAAGTTTGGACTCTTCAAACATAATGCAAGAGGAGGATCTGCTAGCCATAGTGATCATATTCTTGGTTTTAAAGGAGAGCAACTTGAGGATTTTGTCTCTGGGAGGTTCAGTGTCCTTAGGTTTGGGCCTCAGGGCTCTGTGAGCTCTCTCAATTTGAAAAGTAGACACATCCTCCGAGGGTAGAAGATGTTGGAAGAGTCGACTGAGATAGGGTTCAATTTCACTTGCCACTAAGGTTTCGGGGACATTGCGTATGCGAAGGTTATTAAATCTCTCCCGATTTTCTAAATCTTCGTTTTTGTCCCTCAGAAGATCTAGTTCATTATAATAGTAGTTCATGTCCAAATAAACAAACATTATCAGTTATATTCCTCATGTACTTTATCCACATGGGTCTTGAGAGAGAGAGGTAGTACGAGAGGAAAGTTCTGTCATATCAGTTTTAAGTTGGCCGACAGCTTTCTGAAGTGCAGTGGTGAAGGGTTCCTTAAGGTCTATGAAAAGGGCCTGCAGGTATTGAATATCACCCCTAGTGGCAGGTGACATTTGATCCATTCCAGAGGACGGCAAGGGACTTTTAGGTGAGGGAGTACAAAGTTGCTTTCCTTGGCGAAGGAAGTGATGGGATATTTCCTGAGGACCTTTTCGTCTTAACTTTTGTTGAATTTCAGCTCATAGTACAATAGGTTAACTGTGTAGCTAGTGTTCATAGAATACAGAGAAATGTCGAGGAGGTATCTACTCAAATATATTTTAGCTCTTGGTCGAAAAATATGGTATTTAGGGCAGCATTACTAGGTAGTGAACAATGCGGGGGAGAAAAAAAGCTCCCAGCACGCACTGCTCACTGGAGTGCGGGGTGACAGTATCTGAAACAAAAGATGTGACGTGGTCCAGGTGGTAATAATAATCCAGCCCAGCAGAGAGCCGGAGTCGTTTAATAGAAATGTGAGGTGAGGCAACACTCAGTGGAAGCTAGGAAAGCTTAAGACCAGACTTAAAAAAGCTTAATACCACGTAATTGTTAAAGTTTATTTTCGCTTGAACTGGGTGGAAGCTGTTGGGACAGCACAGGGGGGACAGATGGTTGCGCTGGTCCGCAGGGTCCTGCAGTCTCCCTTCTGGAAGGTCCGAGCAGCGGCAGCAATCCAGATCCCAGCGCCCGACGCAGGAGGTAGGCCACAACCCGCAGAGCAGCTTAATGCCACTCCTGGCTCCGTGAGCGCTACCTTCTGCAGCTATATTTCGTCCAGAGTGCGGGAAGGGGGGTGTAAGAAAAGGGTTTCGGGTTGCAGCCAGCAATATAACAGGTTATTTGGAGTTTGTTGAGCAGAGCCCTGGTGCCGCACGTCTGCCAGGCCACGCCCCCTAAATATAAACTTTTGAAAGCGATTGTTCTAATTTCAAGTAATAACGTTAATTGATTTTGACAAGCAAGTAGAAAGTAAAACCGAAACAGCCTTCTGTCTATATGCAGTGGTAACCTGCACACCCCCTAAAGCAGATAAATTCTGCCATTACAATCCATGTTTTAAGGACATCCATGCTTGAGTCCAGATGGTTAAATCAAACTGACTGAGATACAGACCAAGTTATCAGTGCTCAAGCATGGATATCATCAAAACCTGTACTGTAATTGAAAAGTTTGGGAAATGCTGTCCTAAGGTCTGATGCTTGCCCGTGCCAGGGACAAGCACAGCACTTGAAAGGGATTTCCTGGAGCACTGGTTCTTGCACCAACCCACCTCAATTCTACTAGTAAGAAGGAAGGCAATATCTTTGTTAGAAATGTATACGTTTTTGGTTTGACTTTTGCTGTTTTAATGTATATTGTATGTTTTAAAGGTGTATTTATCATTTGCTATGGTTTTCTATTTACGTAAAATATAATCTAGTATCCTTTTTATACATGTAAAAAAAAATTGTGACTTATTTTGTTAAAAGCGCTTTAAATTTTTTTTAAATAATTGAAGTTCTTGTCAATTTTGTTATTTTTTATCATTTATGCCCAATGAATTGGTAATAAACTGTTGTGTGGTGTTTAGTGCATAAATTATGTCATTGTCTTGGCTGTAGACTGTTGGATGTACAGGAGTGTTTTAACTGAGATCAGTTAACATTGTCAGTTAAGCAGATGTTGACATAAGGTGTGGGAGCCGTTTACAGACCTTGCTCTACTTGTTAGAATGTGGCACTTCATCCTTTCATCTTCGCGCGGGTTAGAAGGGCCGGAATCTGATAGGAGATGAGGCTTCTTTTTAGTACTGTAATGGTTACTCACAAGTGTTGGGAATGTATTGCTGGCTGTCGGGATCCCAGCAGCAGAATGCCGACAGGGAGGGGTGTGTGTGTGTGCGCAGCAAAGCCGGTTGCCACAGGTCTATTCCCACCCTATGGGTGTCGTGGGCACCCACGAGTGGCAATAGACCCTGTGGGTCGGCATTCCGTTGGCCGGCATTTTGAGTGCTCAGGATTCCGGCATCGACATGGTGACTGCCGGGATCCCGAGCGCCGGTTACATGACCGCATCCCACTCACAATGTAGTCTTAATTATTATGCCAAATTATTCCAACCTGTCATACATATTTTGTCACATTCTGGTGACTTTAAGAATAAAAAAAATTAGGAGACAGTGTTGTAAAGTGGCTAGTTTAATCACTCTGCTTTATAAAGCCCCATGGGAATTTTTACACTTCATGATCCCCGGCCCATGGTCAGTTACTCATTCATACTGTAGGTATAAGGAAGAAGTATAAAGAATGAAGGAGCTGCTGGAAGCAATTGTCATTTCTGGTAGAAATCTGCCTTTGATTTAGTATGTGTTCTGTGGAAGCAGTTTGTATGATGGACTCCTGCAGCCACTAGGTGTCTACACTGTACAAATAGCCTCCTGCATATCACTATAAATGAGTTGGGGAGCTCCTTCACCTTTTGGGTAGATGGATGTATTCATTTGAAGGTGGGGACTGCCTTCTGTTTGGACCAGCACCATTACTCGGTCATGGATTCAATAGATTAGGTCAGCTGTCAACAGGTCAACCGCATTTTCTCTAACGTCCTAGTGGATGCTGGGGACTCCGTAAGGACCATGGGGAATAGACGGGCTCCGCAGGAGACATGGGCACTCCAAGAAAGAATTTAGAATCTGGTGTGCTCTGGCTACTCCCTCTATGTCCCTCCTCCAGACCTCAGTTTGAATCTGTGCCCGGACGAGCTGGGTGCTTTTCAGTGAGCTCTCCTGAGCTTGCTGTGAGACAGTATTTTGCTAGGTTATTTATTTTCAGGGAGCTCTGCTGGCAACACTCCCTGCATCGTGGGACAGAGGGGAGAGAAGCAGCCCTACTCTCTGAAGCTAGGTCCTGCTTCTTAGGCTACTGGACACCATTAGCTCCAGAGGGATCGTACACAGGATCTCACCCTCGTCGTCCGATCCCAGAGCCGCGCCGCCGTCCCCCTCGCAGAGCCGGAAGACAGAAGCTTGGTGAGTATGAGAAGCAAGAAGACTTCGAAATCGGCGGCAGAAGACTCCGGTCTTCACTGAGGTAACGCACAGCACTGCAGCTGTGCGCCATTGCTCCCACACACACCTCACATACTCCGGTCACTGTAAGGGTGCAGGGCGCAGGGGGGGGCGCCCTGGGCAGCATATGGACCTCTTTTGGCAAAAGTACACATATATACAGTTGGGCACTGTATATATGTATGAGCCCCCGCCAAGAAAATGAATATTTAAGCGGGACAGAAGCCCGCCGTCGAGGGGGCGGGGCTTCTTCCTCAGCACTCACCAGCGCCATGTTTTTTCTCCACAGCACCGCTGAGAGGAAGCTCCCCAGCCTCTCCCCTGCAGATACACGGTAGAAGAGGGTAAAAAGAGAGGGGGGGGGGCACATAATTAGGCGCAAAAATCAATATAAACAGCAGCTACAGGGTTAACATTAAGTTACTGTGTTATTCCTGGGTTAATAGCGCTGGGGTGTGTGCTGGCATACTCTCTGTCTCTCCAAAGGGCCTTGTGGGGGAATTGTCTTCAGATGAGCATTCCCCTGAGTGTGTGGTGTGTCGGTACGTGTGTGTCGACATGTCTGAGGTAAAAGGCTCCCCTAAGGAGGAGATGGAGCAAATGTGTGTGTGAGGGGTCTCTCCGTCGACAACGCCGACACCTGTTTGGATATGTGTAATTAAGTGCTAAGGTGAATTTATTGCACAAAAGATTAGAGAACAGATAGGGAATCTACCCGTGTCTGTCCCTATGTCGCAGAGACCTTCAGAGTCTCTCAATGCTCACTATCCAAAATAATAGACACTGATATCGACACGGAGTCTGACTCCAGTGTCGACTACGATAATGCAAAGTTACAGCCAAAATGGCAGGAAAGTATTCAATATATGATTATTGTAATAAAAAATGTTTTGCATATCACTGATGACTCATCTGTCCCTAACACAAGGGTACACATGTTTAAGGGGAAGAAAGCTGAGGTAAATTTCCCTCCTCTCATGATGAAAAAGAGCGGGAATCTCCAGAGAGACTGCAGTTTCCCACAAAGAATTCTCAGGGAGTATCCTTTCCCTACTAGGGCCAGGATACGATGGGAATCTTCCCCTAGGGTGTCACGTTTGCCCAAAAGGTAGCGCTGACTTAACAGCTATCCTCAGGGATCCTGCAGATAGCGTGCACATTCTGGTACACTACTCAGACCAGCGATTGTGTCGGCATGGGTTTATAGCGCTGTAGCAGCGTGGACAGGTACCTTATCAGCAGAGATTGAGACCCTAGTATATGTGTGTATATATATATATATATATATATATATATATATATATATGTGTATATGTGTATTGTAACACTGTAAGGGTGCAAGGTGCCGTTTCCTGGGGTATATGGCAGCACGCAGCAGCTGAGGAACAACACAAGTCCAGGTTCTGGTACAACTGGCCCCAGCCAGTTTTATTATACAGAAAATAGAACAAACACCAAAAGAAAATACCTTGCCTGTCCGGCACTAACTAAACACAAGATGTTCCTAACTATCACTATACAAAAACCCACAGAGTTCTCCAGTAAGCACTGTATAGCTCACTTGTATCAGGAGCGTGTTTCTCTCACAGAGATCCTGCAGTCTTCCCACCCTAATCAGGCCAGCAGCTCTATAAGACTCTTACACAGCTGAAAGCCTGATTAGCCTTCTGTGAGGCCAAAGACCCGAACTGGGCCCAATGTCTGGAACTTGCCCCATCTCTCTTTCAGGGCCCTTACCTAGCTTTTCCAACAAACTGAAAAGGTTCTAACAAAACAAAACATATTCCTAGAAGTTTTCATTTTTCTAATACACGTAAGACAAGAACCTGGGACAAACATACCTGCCCTCAAACACTATCCCAGTGTTCTTGTCACATATCCCCCTCCTCTGTTTCGACCTAGGGGCCGCAACACTTGTAGCCCCCAAACAGAAGATGCGGGACAATGCATCTGCGTTGGCCAATTGTGTACCCGGTCTATGTTCGACAGTAAACTTAAAATCCTGCAACACTAGAACCCATCTAGTTACACAAGCATTCTTGCCTCTATTTACATACATCCATTTTAAAGGGGCATGATCCGTCACTAGTCTGAATTGTCTACCCAAGAGGTAATATCTCAAGGTATCTAGTGCCCACTTAATGGCCAAAGCCTCTTTTTCCACAATGGCATACCTTTTTTCATGCTCATTGAGTTTCCTACTCAAATAAATGATAGGGTGTTCGTCCCCATCTCTGGTTTGGGACAGCACAGCGCCTATCCCTACCTCTGAGGCATCTGTCTGTACCACAAATTCTTTTGAAAAATCTGGTGTTATCAATACCGGTTGTGAACACAAAGCCACTTTTAACGCTTGGAACGCTTTTTCTGCATCAGGGTTCCTTTTCACCATATTTGACTGCTTCCCTTTGGTAAGGTCTGACAACGGCACCGCTGTGGTCGCAAAATTGGGAATAATCTGTTTATAGTACCCAGTTATTCCCAAAAAAGCCCTTACCTGTTTTTTATTCGCTGGACGAGGCCAGTTTTGAATAGCATCAATTTTATTCAATTGGGGCCTAATTAGACCTCTGCCTATGGCGAAGCCCAAGTATTTGACCTCCTCAATTGCGAGGCAGCACTTCTTTGGGTTAGCAGTTAACCCTGCCTCTCTGAGTCCAGTACTGCTTGTACTTTAACCAAATGGGACCCCCAGTCTGTACTGTGAATTACCACATCATCCAAATAGGCAGCTACATATTTTCTATGGGGTCTCAAAATTTTATCCATCGCCCGTTGAAAGGTTGCTGGAGCCCCATGCAACCCAAAGGGTAACATCTTATACTAGTACAGCCCCTGCGGAACCGAAAAGGCTGTTTTTTCTTTTGCGCTATCAGATAAAGGTATTTGCCAGTAACCAGTGGTCAGGTCCAACGTGGTGAGAAACCTGGCTGTTCCCAGCCTTTCTATAAGCTCATCCACACGGGGCATGGGGTACGCGTCAAACTTGGACACCTCATTTAACTTACGAAAGTCATTACAGAAGCGTATGCTACCGTCGGGCTTCGGGATGAGAACTATGGGACTGAACCACTCACTGTTAGATTCCTCTATGACTCCAAGTTCTAACATGGTTTTAACTTCTTTAGAAACAGCTTCTCGCTGAGCTTCAGGAATCCTATATGGCTTTAAATGAACCCTGACCCCTGGGTCTATGACAATGTCATGTTTTATTATGGTCGTTCGGACAGGGAGCTCTGAAAATATCTCCCTATTTTGGATGAGAAATTCTTTAACCTGATTGTTCTGATCAGCTGATCATGTCTCTGACACCTTTACTGCGGGAAGCAACCGAGGTGAAGACACCGAAGGGCAAGGCTCCGCTAGCAGAGACAACCTATCTTTCCAGGTTTTGATTAAGTTAACATGGTAGATTTGTTCGGGTTTTCTCTTTCCTGGCTGGTATACTTTGTAATTAACCTCATTCACTTTTTCCCTGATCTCAAATGGGCCCTACCATTTAGCTAGGAATTTGCTTTCCACAGTGGGTACCAAAACAAGAACTCTATCTCCAGGAACAAATTCCCGTATCTTGGCACTCCGGTTATATACCCTCTGTTGAGCACTTTGGGCCTGTTCCATGTGCTCTCTGACAATAGGTACCACGGCTGCAATCCTATCCTGCATTTGTGTTACATGTTCAATAACGCTTCTATAAGGAGTGGGCTGTCCTTCCCACGTCTCTTTGGCAATGTCCAACAACCCTCTGGGGTGTCTACCATACAACAAATCAAATGGAGAAAACCCCGTAGAGGACTGAGGAACTTCTCTGATGGCCATTAACAAGTAAGGGCAACAAACAATCCCAGTTTTTCCCATCTCTCTCAACAACCTTTCTTAACATACTTTTTAATGTTTTATTAAACCTTTCCACCAACCCGTCAGTTTGGGGATGGTAGATGGACGTCCTGAGGTGAGTGACCTTAAATAATTTGCACAATTCTTTCATGATCCTTGACATAAATGGAGTACCTTGGTCAGTCAAAATTTCTTTTGGTATTCCCACTCTACTAAAAACCTGCACCAGCTCCCTAGCTATCGCCTTGGTTGTGATAGTGCGTAAAGGGACAGCCTCAGGATATCGAGTGGCATAGTCCATAATTACCAGGATATACTGATGGCCCCGAGCAGACTTTAACAAGGGCCGTAACGAGATCCATGGCTATTCTGTCAAACGGGACCTCTATAATAGGCATGGGAACTAGTGGGCTCCTGAAATGGGGTCTAGGGGCATGATACTGGCATTAGAACAGGAAGAACAATATTCAGACACTTCTTTATAAACCCCCGGCCAAAAGAACCTTTGTAAAACTCTTTCAGTGTTTTTTTCTGCCCCTAAATGTCCTGCGGTAACGTTACTATGAGCTAAATCTAGTACCGTTCTCCGATAAGGCTGGGGAACTACCAGCTGTTCCACCACATCCTCACCCCTTTTGACAATGTGGTACAAGAGCTCATTACAGATCGCCATGTGGGGATACGTAACCCTGTCACCTGGTACCACAGGTCCTCCATTAACAACCGTAACATTCTCTCTAGCCTTTATTAAGGTAGGATCCTTTAACTGTTCAGACGCAAATAGATCCTTCTTTACCTCCAGGTCAGGCACGCTTTCAGTTCTAACTACTATGTCTCTGTTCCCCACTGGATTCACCATCTGTCCCTTCCCCAACCAATTTAGCAAAAGGCAAAGGGTCAGAAAGTTCCGAAGACACACGTACATCCATGAAATCACCGGTATTATCAACTGGCTCTTTACTTCTCACATCTGTTGATAAACGTGATTCCCACAGTTTCCAAAAATGAGGAAAATCCCTCCCTATTATGGCCTCATGCACCAAGGTGGGGACCAGTCCTACTTTAACAATTGCTGACCCACAACAAGTTTCTATATTCACTTCAGCAGTGACATAATGTTGGGTATCCCCATATATGCAAGTTACCCCAATAGGTATTTGCTGGACCTTTAAGGGGTTCACTAACCCCGCTTTCACGAGGGTAACTAAACTTCCTGAATCTAGCAAGGCCTCTACCCGGTTACCCTCTAAGAACACATCACACATTTGTTTTTCCAGCTCAGGTGAAGGTACCACAGTACAGGCTAACCTAGCAAAGAAAGACATTCTGCGACATTCAAAGGCAGCATCACATTGCATGGGTTCTTGTGTGACTGGGCAATTGGCAATAACATGACCTGGCATACCACACCTAAAACATTTAACCACACGATTATCAACCCGTTTGGGCAGCATAGACCATTCTAGCCCCATTGGCCTGTCTCCAGGGCCAGTGTTTACAGTCTCTCCAGCCTTGCGTTCTCTTAACCGCCCAGCAACATTTTCCCACGGAACAGTCTTACCAGTCTTTACTGAAGGGCGCTGTCGAGGATCTATGGGTTGCTGGGTGGTCATCAGTAGTTCCTCTGCTGCCAAATACCTCTCTACCATGTCACTAATTGGTCAGCAGTACCCGGGTTTCCATGGCTCACCCACTTGCGCAGGACCATGGGCAAAGATCTCAAGTAGCGGTCCATGACGACTCTTTCAACCATCTGGGGACCAGTTAATGTCTCTGGCTGTAACCATTTTTTTGTTAGCTGAATAAGGTCGTGCATCTGGGAGCGAGGCGGCTTCTCCATGGCGTACACCCAACGGTGCACCCGTTGTGCTCGTACTGACAGCGTGATTCCCAGGCGGATCAGGATCTCAGTCTTTAGTTTATCATAGTCCCGAGCCTCAGCAGGGCTTAAATCAAAGTACGCTTTTTGGGGCTCACCTGACAGAAAAGGTGCCAGCAGGCTGGCCCACTGTGCTTTCGGCCAGTTCTCACGCTCGGCAGTCCTTTCAAACGTGGTCAGGTAGGCCTCCACATCATCAGCCTCTGTCATTTTCTGCAGGAAGTGACTGGCCCGTATAGAACTAGAGCTGGTCGGAGCACTGACGGCCACATCTCCAATCCGGGCTGCAAGGCTCTGCACCACTTCTGTTAAGGCCTCTCTATCCTGACGCTGTTGCCTGTAAAGTTCGTCAACAGCTGCCTGCTGTTGTCTCCTATTTTCCTCCATTGCCACCTGCTGCTGTCTCCAATTTTCCTCCATTGCCACCTGCTGCTGCCTGTTGGCCTCCTGCTGAGCCGCTGTAGCTTGCAGCAAGGCTTTAAGCAGTTCCTCCATGTCGACAGATTTTTCAGGTGGCTTTGTAGCTGCTTTCACCCAGGACATATATCAAATCCTCAGGGCGAGTCTCAGTAACTTCACACTGGGCTGTATCTGCATAAACCACCGTTTTCTGCAGACCTCACAAAGCTGCTGCTTTCACTTATGCGCAGAACGGCATGCTCGCATTCTCCACCAAGTTGTAACACTGTAAGGGTGCAAGGTGCCGTTTCCTGGGGTATATGGCAGCACGCAGCAGGTGAGGAACAACACAAGTCCAGGTTCTGGTACAACTGGCCCCAGACAGTTTTATTATACAGAAAATAAAACAAACACCAAAAGAAAATACCTTGCCTGTCCGGCACTAACTAAACACAAGATGGTCCTAACTATCACTATACAAAAAACCCACAGAGTTCTCCAGTAAGCACTGTATAGCTCACTTGTATCAGGAGCGTGTTTCTCTCACAGAGATCCTGCAGTCTTCCCAGGCAGTCTGCACACCCTAATCAGGCCAGCAGCTCTATAAGACTCTTACACAGCTGAAAGCCTGATTAGCCTTCTGTGAGGCCAAAGACCCGAACTGGGCCCAATGTCTGGAACTTGCCCCATCTCTCTTTCAGGGCCCTTACCCAGCTTTTCCAACAAACTGAAAAGGTTCTAACAAAACATATTCCTAGAAGTTTTCATTTTTCTAATACACGTAAGACAAGAACCTGGGACAAACATACCTGCCTTCAAACACTATCCCAGTGTTCTTGTCACAGTATATATATATATATATATATATATATATATATATATATATATATATATATATATATATATAGATATATATATTAAAGATGCTGTCTTAGATATATGTATATATATAAAACATGCCCAAAGAGACATTAGTCTACTGGGTTCTAGAGTCAACGCTATGTCGATTTCTGCTTGACGTGTCCTGTAGAATATGCAATGGACAGGTGATGCCGACTTAAGAGGCATATGGAAGGCTGAGGATTGTGTGGAGAAGGGATCTCGGACCTGGTCTCCACAGCTATAGCTGGTAATTCTGATCTTTTGCCTTATATTCCCGCACAGCCTAGGAAAGCACGACATTATCAAATGCAGCCTTTCGATCACAAAGAAACAAGAAAGTCCGAGGTGCGTCCTTTCTTGCCAGAGGAAAGAAGCTGCGCAACACAGCTAGTTCCCAGGAACAGAAGTCCTCCCCGGCCTCTACAAAATCCACCGCATGTCGCTGGGGCTCCACAGGCGGAGCTAGGCCCGGTGGGGGCACGTCTTCGAAATTTCAGCCACAAGTGGGTTCACTCCCTGTTGGATCCCTGGGCAATAGATATTGTGTATCAGGGATACAAGCTGGACTTCGAGGAGATGCCCCCTCACCGACGGCCCTGCCGGCTTCCCCCCACGAGAGGGAAATAGTGTTAACTGCAATTCACAAATTGTATCTTCAACAGGTGGTGGTCAAGGTTCCCCTCCTTCAACAAGGAGGGGGTTATTATTCGACCATGTTGTAGTCCCGAAACCGGACGGTTCGGTCAGACCCATGTTGAATTTAAAATCCCTGAACAGATATCTGAAAAGGTTCAAGTTCAAGATGGAATCGCTGAGAGCGGTCGTCGCAAGCCTGGAAGGGGGGGATTTTATGGTGTTTCTGGACATAAAGGAGGCATACCTTCATGTCCCCATTTATCCACCTCATTAGGTGTACCTCAGATTTGTGGTACAGGATTGTCATTACCAATTTCAGACGTTGCCGTTTGGTCTCTCCACGGCAGCGAGAATTTTTACCAAGGTAATGGCGGAAATGATGGTACTCCTGCGGAAGCCAGGGGTCGCAATTATCCCATACTTGGACGATCTCCTCATAAAAGCGGGATCAAGAGAGCAGTTGCTGATCAGCGTAGCACTTTCTCTGGAAGTGTAACGGCAACACGGCTGGATTCTAAATATTCCAAAGTCGCAGTTGGTTCCTACGGCTCGTCTGCCTTTTCTAGGCATAATTCTAGACACAGACCAGAAAAGGGTTTATCTCCCGATAGAGAGAGCTCAGGAGCTCATGACACTGGTCAGGAACCTATTAAAACCAAAACAGGTGTCAGTGCATCACTGCACTCGAGTCCTGGGAAGGATGGTGACATCATACGAGGCCATTCCCTTCGGCAGGTTCCATGCGAGGACCTTTCAATGGGACTTACTGGACAAGTGGTCCGAATCACATCTTCAGATGCATCGGTTAATCACCCTATCCCCCAGGGCCAGGGTGTCTCTCCTGTGGTGGCTGCAGAGTGCTCACATTCTCGAGGGCCGCAGATTCGGCATTCAGGACTGGGTCCTGATGACCACGGATGCAAGCCTCCGAGGGTGGGGAGCAGTCACACAGGGAAGAAATTTCCAAGGTCTGTGGTCAAGTCAGGAGACTTGCCTTCACATCAACATCCTGGAACTAAGGGCCGTATACAACGCCCTACGTCAAGCGGAGACCCTGCTTCGCGACCAACCGGTTCTGATTCAGTCAGAAGCCACCAGAATTCTTTGATTGGCGGAGAATCACGTAAGCGCACTGTCAGCAGTGTTCATCCCGGGAGTGGACAACTGGGAGGCAGACTTCCTCAGCAGGCACGACCTCCACCCGGGAGAGTGGGGACTTCATCAAGAAGTCTTCACGCAGATTGCAAGTCGGTGGGAACTGCCACAGGTGGACATGATGGCATCCCGCCTCAACAAAAAGCTACAGAGGTTTTGCGCCAGGTCAAGAGACCCTCAGGCGATAGCTGTGGACGCACTGGTGACACCGTGGGTGTTCCAGTCGGTCTATGTATTTCCTCCTCTTCCTCTCATACCCAAGGTGCTGAGAATCATAAGAAAAAGAAGAGTGAGAACAATCCTCATTGTTCCAGATTGGCCAAGAAGGACTTGGTATCCAGATCTGCAAGATATGCTCACAGAGGACCCGTGGCCTCTTCCTCTAAGACAAGACTTGTTGCAACAGGAGCCCTGTCTGTTCCAAGACTTACCGCGGCTGCGTTTGACAGCATGGTGGTTGAACGCCGGATCCTAGCAGAGAAAGGCATTCCGGATGAGGTTATTCCTACGCTGATAATGGCTAGGAAGGACGTGACAGCTCAACATTATCACCGTATATGGCGAAAATATGTTGCTTGGTGTGAGGCCAGGAATGCCCCTACGGAGGAATTCCAGCTGGGCCGTTTCCTTCACTTCCTACAGTCAGGAGTGACTTTGGGCCTAAAATTGGGTTCTATTAAGGCCCAGATTTCGGCTTTATCCATTTTCTTTCAAAAAGAGCTGGCTTCTCTACCTGAAGTTTAGACGTTTGTAAAGGGAGTGCTGCATATTTAGCCCCCTTTTGTGCCAACAATGGCACCTTGGGATCTTAACGTGGGGTTGAGTTTCCTGAAATCACACTGGTTTGAACCACTCAAAACGGTGGAATTGAAATATCTCGCGTGGAAGGTGGTCATGCTACTAGCCTTGGCTTCGGCTAGGCGTGTGTCAGAATTGGCGGCTTTGTCACATAAAAGCCCCTATCTGGTTCTCCATGCGGATAGAGCAGAATTGAGGACCCGTCCACAATTCCTGCCAAAAGTGGTTTCATCTTTTCATATAAACTAACCTATTGTGGTGCCTGTGGCTACTACTGACTTGGAGGATTCCGAGTTGCTTGATGTGGTCAGGGCTTTGAAGGTTTATGTAGCCAGAACGGCTAGGGTCAGGAAAACAGAGTCTTTGTTTTCCTGTATGCTTCCAACAGGCTTGGTGCTCCTGCTTCAAAGCAAACTATTGCTCGCTGGATCTGTAACACGATTCAGCAGGCTCATTCTGCGGCTGGATTGCCGCTGCCAAAATCAGATAAGGCCCCTTCCACTAGGAAGGTGGGCTCTTCTTGGGCGGCTGCCCGAGGGGTCTCGGCATTACAGCTGTGCCGTGCGGCTACTTGGTCGGGTTCAAACACTTTTGCAAAGTTCTATAAGTTTGATACCCTGTCTGAGGAGGACCTTGTGTTTGCTCAATCGGTGCTGCAGAGTCATCCGCACTCTCCCGCCCGTTTGGGAGCTTTGGTATAATCCCCATGGTCCTTACGGAGTCCCCAGCATCCACTAGGACGTTAGAGAAAATAAGATTTTACTTACCGGTAAATCTATTTCTCGTAGTCCGTAGTGGATGCTGGGCGCCCGTCCCAAGTGCGGACTACTTCTGCAATACTTGTATATAGTTATTGCTGCAATAAGGGTATTGTTATAGTTGCATCAGGGTTGAACTGATGCTCTGTTGTTGTTCAGAACTGATGCTCTGTTGTTGTTCATACTGTTAACTGGGTAAGTTTATCATAAGTTATACGGTGTGATTGGTGTGGCTGGTATGTATCTTGCCCTGGATTACCAAAATCCTTTTCTTGTACTGTCAGCTCTTCCGGGCACAGTTTCTCTAGCTGAAGTCTGGAGGAGGGACATAGAGGGAGGAGCCAGAGCACACCAGAATCTAAATGCTTTCTTGGAGTGCCCATGTCTCCTGCGGAGCCAGTCTATTCCCCATGGTCCTTACGGAGTCCCCAGCATCCACTACGGACTACGAGAAATAGATTTACCGGTAAGTAAAATCTTATTTTTTATCTTTTCTCTGACGTCCTAGTGGATGCTGGGAACTCCGTAAGGACCATGGGGAATAGCGGCTCCGCAGGAGACTGGGCACAACTAAAGAAAGCTTTAGGTCACCTGGTGTGCACTGGCTCCTCCCACTATGACCCTCCTCCAAGCCTCAGTTAGATTTTGTGCCCGGCCAAGGTTGGATGCACACTAGGGGCTCTCCTGAGCTTCTAGAAAGAAAGTATAGAATTAGGTTTTTTATTTTCAGTGAGACCTGCTGGCAACAGGCTCACTGCAGCGAGGGACTAAGGGGAGAAGAAGCGAACCTGCCTGCTTGCAGCCAGCTTGGGCTTCTTAGGCTACTGGACACCATTAGCTCCAGAGGGATCGACCGCAGGCCCAGCCTTGGTGTTCGGTCCCGGAGCCGCGCCGCCGTCCCCCTTACAGAGCCAGAAGCAAGAAGAGGTCCGGAAAATCGGCGGCAGAAGACATCAGTCTTCACCAAGGTAGCGCACAGCACTGCAGCTGTGCGCCATTGCTCCTCATACACACTTAACACTCCGGTCACTGAGGGTGCAGGGCGCTTGGGGGGGGGGGCGCCCTGAGCAGCAATAAAAACACCTTGGCTGGCAAAAATACCACAATATATAGCCCCAGAGGCTATATATGTGGTAAATACCCCTGCCAGAATCCAGAAAAAAGCGGGTGAAAAGTCCGCGAAAAAGGGGCGGAGCTATCTCCCTCAGACACACTGGCGCCATTTTCTCTTCACAGTGCAGCTGGAAGAAAGCTCCCCAGGCTCTCCCCTGTAGTTTTCAGGCTCAAAGGGTTAAAAAGAGAGGGGGGGCACTAAATTTAGGCGCAATATTATATATACAAGCAGCTATTGGGGAAATTTCACTCAGTTATAGTGTTAATCCCCACATTATATAGCGCTCTGGTGTGTGCTGGCATACTCTCTCTGTCTCCCCAAAGGGCTTTGTGGGGTCCTGTCCTCAGTCAGAGCATTCCCTGTGTGTGTGCGGTGTGTCGGTACGGCTGTGTCGACATGTTTTATGAGGAGGCTTATATGGTGACGGAGCAGATGCCGATAAATGTGATGTCGCCCCCTGTGGGGCTGACACCAGAGTGGATGGTTGGGTGAAAGGTATAAACCGACAGTGTCAACTCCTTACATAAAAGGGTGGATGATGTAACAGCTGTGGGACAGCCGGCTTCTCAGTCCGCGCCTGCCCAGGCGTCTCAAAGGCCATCAGGGGCTCAAAAACGCCCGCTCACTCAGATGGCAGACACAGATGTCGACACGGAGTCTGACTCCAGTGTCGACAAGGTTGAGACATATACACAATCCACTAGGAACATCCGTGACTTGATCCCGGCAATAAAAAAAAATGTGTTACACATTTCTGACATTAACCCTCTAAAAATGGGTTTTTATGTTGGGGAGAAAAAGCAGGCAGTATTTTGTTCCCCCATCAGATGAATGAATGAAGTGTGTGAAAAGCGTGGGTTCCCCCCGATAAGAAACTGGTAATTTCTAAAAAGTTACTGATGGCGTGTCCTTTCCCGCCAGAGGATAAGTTACGCTGGGAGATATCCCCTAGGGTGGATAAGGCGCTCACACGGTTGTCAAAAAAGGTGGCACTGCCGTTTCAGGAACGGCCACTTTGAAGGTACCTGTTGATAAAAAACAGGAGGCTATCCTGAAGTCTGTATTTACACACTCAGGTACTAGACTGAGACCTGCAGATCGTGCTGCTGCAGCGTGGTCGGTGACCCTGTCAAACATAAGAACATATTAAAGACGTCGTCTTATATATGAGGGATGCACAGATGGATATTTTGCCGTCTGGCATCCAAAATGAATGTAATATCCATTCTGTCAGGAGGGTATTAGAGACCTGTCACTGGACAGGTGATGCTGACTTTAAAAGGCGCATAGAGATTCTGCCTTATAAGGGTGAGGAATTATTTGGGGATGGTCTCTGGGACCTCGTATCCACAGCAACAGCTGGGAAGAAATATTTTTACCTCAGGTTTCCTCACAGACTAAGAAAGCACTGTATTATCAGGTACAGTCCTTTCGGCTTCATAAAAGCAAGCGGGTCAAAGGCGCTTCCTTTCTGTACAGAGACATGGGAAGAGGGAAAAAGCTGCACCAGTCAGCCTGTTCCCAGAATCAAAATTCTTCTCTCGCTTCCTCTGAGTCCACAGCATGACGCGGGGGCTCCACAGGTATAGCCAGGTACGGTGGGGGGCCGTCTCAAAAATTTCAGCGATCAGTGGGCTCGTTCACAGGTGGATCCCTGTTTCATTCAAGTAGTATTTCAGGGGTACAAGCTGGAATTCGAGATGTCTCCCCCCCCCCGCCGTTTCCTCAAATATGCCTTGCCGACAACTCCCTCAGGCAGGGAGGCTGCGCTAGAGACAATTAATAAGCTGTATTCCCAGCAGGTAATACTCAAGGTGCCCCTACTTCAACAAGGATGGGGTTACTATTCCACACGGTTTGGGGTACCGAAACCGCATGGTTCGGTGTGACCCATTTTATATTTAAAATCCTTGAACACATACATAAAAAAATTCAAGTTCAAGATGGAATCGCTCAGGGCGGTTATTGCAAGCCTGGACGAGGAGGATTACATGGGATCCCGGGACATCAAGGATGCTTACCTGCATGTCCCCATTTACCATCCTCGCCAGGAGTACCTCAGATTTGTGGTACAGGATTACCATTACCAAGTCCAGACTCTGCCGTTTGGACTGTACATGGCACCGAGGGTGTTTACCAAGGTAATGGCCGAAATGATGATACTCCTTCGAAAAAAGGGAGTTTTAATTATCCCGTACTTGGACAATCTCCTTATAAGGGCAAGGTCCAAGGAGCAGTTGCTAGTCGGGGTAGCACTATTTTGGAAAGTGCTACAACAGCACGGTTGGATTCTAAACAGTCCAAAGTCACAGCTGGTTCCTACGACACGTCTACTGTTCCTGGGGATGGTTCTGGACACAGAACAGAAATAAGTGTTTCTCCCGGAGGAGAAAGCCAAGGAGCTGTCATCTCTAGTCAGAGACCTCCTGAAGCCAAAACAGGTATCGGTGCATCATTGCACGCGAGTCCTGGGAAAAATGGTAGCTTCCTACGAAGCAATCCCATTCGGTAGGTTCCATGCAAGAACTTTTCAGTGGGACCTGTTGGACAAGTGGTCCGGATCACATCTTCAGATGCATCGGCTGATAACCCTGTCTTCAAGGACCAGGGTATCTCTACTGTGGTGGCTGCAGAGTGCCCATCTTCAAGAGGGCCGCAGGTTCGGCATACAGGACTAGGTCCTAGTGACCATGGATGCCAGCCTTTGAGGCTGGGGGGCAGTCACACAGGGAAGAAACTTCCAGGGACTTTGGTCAAGTCAGGTGACTTCCCTACACATAAATATTCTGGAACTGAGGGCCATTTACAATGCCCTGAGTCAGGCAAGGCCTCTGCTTCAAAACCAGCCGGTACTGATCCAGTCAGACAACATCACGGCAGTCGCCCATGTAAACCAACGGGGCGGCACAACAAGCAGGATGGCGATGGCAGAAGCCACAAGGATTCTCCGATGGGCGGAAAATCATGTGTTAACACTGTCAGCAGTGTTCATTCCCGGAGTGGACGACTGGGAAGAAGATCTTCTCAGCAGACACGACCTCCACCCGGGAGAGTGAGGATTTCATCCAGAAGTCTTCCAAAGGATTGTACACCATTGGGAAAGGCCACAGGTGGACATGATGGCGTCCCGCCTCAACAAAAAGCTATAAAAGGTATTGCGCCAGGTCAAGGGACCATCAGGCGATAGCTGTGGACGCTCTGGTAACACCGTGGGTGTACCAGTCGGTTTATGTGTTCCCCCCTCTGCCTCTCATACAAAAGGTACTGAGAATAATAGGAAGGCGAGGAGTAAGAACGATACTCGTGGTTCCGGATTGGCCAAGAAGAGCTTGGTACCCAGAACTTCAAGAAATTATATCAGAGGACCCATGGCCTCTGCCGCTCAGACAGGACCTGCGGCAGCAGGGGCCCTGTCTGTTCCAAGACTTACCGCGGCTACGTTTTGACGGCATGGCGGTTGAACGCCGGATCCTAAAGGAAAAGGGCATTCCGGAGGAAGTCATTCCTACGCTGATTCAAGCCAGGAAAGATGTAACTGCAAAACATTATCACCGCATATGGCGAAAATATGTTGCTTGGTGTGAGGCCAAAAAAGGCCCCAACAGAGGAATTTCAACTAGGTCGATTTCTGCATTTCCTACAAGCAGGAGTGTCTATGGGCCTAAAATTAGGCTCCATTAAGGTACAGATCTCGGCTCTGTCGATTTTCTTCCAAAAAGAACTTGCTTCAGTACCTGAAGTTCAGACCTTGTAACAGGAGTGCTGCATATTCAGCCCCCAGTTGTGCCTCCAGTGGCACCTTGGGTTCTCAACGTGGTGTTGAGTTTCTTAAAATCACATTGGTGTGAGCCACTAAAAACCGTGGATCTAAAATATCTCACGCGGAAAGTGGTCATGTTATTGGCCTTGGCTTCGGCCAGGCGTGTATCAGAATTGGCGGCTTTGTCATATAAAAGTCCTTATCTGATTTTCCATATGGATAGGGCAGAATTGAGGACTCGTCCCCAGTTTCTCCCTAAGGTGGTATCAGCTTTTCACTTGAACCAACCTATTGTAGTGCCTGCGGCTACTAGGGACTTGGAGGATTCCAGGTTACTGGACGTAGTCAGGGCCTTGAAAAATTATGTTTCCAGGACGGCTAGAGTCAGGAGAACTGACTCGCTGTTTATCCTGTATGCACCCAGCAACTGGGTGCTCCTGCTTCTAAGCAGACTATTGCTCGCTGGATTTGTAGCACAATTCAGCTGGCGCATTCTGTGGCTGGACTACCGCAGCCAAAATCTGTAAAAGCCCATTCCACAAGGAAGGTGGGCTCATCTTGGGCAGCTGCCCGAGGGGTCTCGGCTTTCCAACTTTGCCGAGCTGCAACTTGGTCAGGGGCAAACACGTTTGCTAAATTCTACAAAATTGATACCCTGGCTGAGGAGGACCTGGAGTTCTCTCATTCGGTGCTGCAGAGTCATCCGCACTCTCCCGCCCGTTTGGGAGCTTTGGTATAATCCCCATGGTCCTTACGGAGTTCCCAGCATCCACTAGGACGTCAGAGAAAATAAGATTTTACTCACCGGTAAATCTATTTCTCGTAGTCCGTAGTGGATGCTGGGCGCCCATCCCAAGTGCGGATTGTCTGCAATACTTGTATATAGTTATTGCCTAACTAAAGGGTTATTGTTGAGCCATCTGTTGAGAGGCTCAGTTATATTCATACTGTTAACTGGGTATAGTATCACGAGTTATACGGTATGATTGGTGTGGCTGGTATGAGTCTTACCCGGGATTCAAAATCCTTCCTTATTATGTCAGCTCGTCCGGGCACAGTGTCCTAACTGAGGCTTGGAGGAGGGTCATAGTGGGAGGAGCCAGTGCACACCAGGTGACCTAAAGCTTTCTTTAGTTGTGCCCAGTCTCCTGCGGAGCCGCTATTCCCCATGGTCCTTACGGAGTTCCCAGCATCCACTACGGACTACGAGAAATAGATTTACCGGTGAATAAAATCTTATTTTTTTTTTGGTGTCTCTTTTTGCGTAACAATTAGTGCACCCTGTCCCCTTTCATGGCTCGCTTTGCTTGCCATGCTTCGGGCAAGGTGCCTCACTCTGCTACTGCTGCACTCTGCACAGGTTACTATTCCCAATCGTAGTCTACGTGGATGGTGAAGTATGAAAAAGCAAAAATTTTTTTTCCAGGTGTCATGTCGACCTTTCCATGTGTTGACATGTCCCGCGTCAACCATTTTATCATGTCGACCTTTCCATGTGTGGACATGTCCCATGTCAAATTTTTTCCTATGTTGACCATGTCCATGTCGACCAACAGTGGTCGACCTATTGACTGTTGACCTAATACATGTTGACTTACCATCCAGATACCCCATCACTCATCTATCCATAGGTGTTTTTAATTAAAGTACTGCCTTGTCTCTAACAATATGACTTGTAGTTATATACATTTCTTATGATGTCACCTTGTCGTGGTAGATGGACATCCACTGTGTAATATGCATAAAGCTTAATAACTTCTCCAGAAGTTATAGTTTTGAAATCTATACATAACAATACTGCAGTTTATTAGTTTTTAATGATTTATAGATTTGGATTTAGTGTGTGAAATGTACATCTGCATTTGTGGCTGCTAATTTGTCAGTCACAGCATTGAATATATGACAAATTAGTGATTGTGTACAAACCCCCACTGTGTGTGTATATTTATATTATTGACCGCAGGTAGTTGCTTCACCGGGGGCTTTTCAGTTTACCCCTATAATCCGGCGCAAGCAGCGGTTTATCGAGAACTGTTTCACCTGCCTCAGGCAGGCGAAACCAAATCCCAGAATCCCGGGGCTGCGACAGAACGGTTGTCTTAAGAGAGGAGGAGGCCTGTTTGCAGTCTCCTTCTGGACCCCTCCTCTCTAGTAGACAGTGTTCATGACTCTGGGCACTAGGAGTCCCTAGTGCTGTCACAGAGTCTAGTGCGCATGGGCAGACCTCCAGGAAAATGCCATGACTCCATTTTCCCAGTGACTTCTGCAGCGCTGCTGCTGTGCCGCGGGATACACAGGGCAAGTATTGAAAAAATGCACTGCACTCATTATAAAAACACAGGTTTCAGTGAACTTGTGTGTTTTCATGAGCGATATTATATATATATATATATATATGTATATACAGGTTGAGTATCCCATATCCAAATATTCCGAAATACGGAATATTCCGAAATACGGACTTTTTTTGAGTGAGATAGTGAAACCTTTGTTTTTTGATGGCTCAATGTACACAAACTTTGTTTAATACACAAAGTTATTAAAAATATTGTATTAAATGTTCTTCAGGCTGTGTGTATAAGGTGTATATGAAACATAAATGAATTGTGTGAATGTAGACACACTTTGTTTAATGCACAAAGTTATAAACAATATTGGCTAAAATTACCTTCAGGCTGTGTGTATAAGGTGTATATGTAACATAAATGCATTCTGTGCTTAGATTTAGGTCCCATCACCATTATATCTCATTATGGTATGCAATTATTCTGAAATACGGAAAAATCCCATATCCAAAATACCTCTGGTCCCAAGCATTTTGGATAAGGGAGACTCAACCTGTATATATGTATATATATTAATATTACGGCTCAAAAAAATAAAGGGAACACTAAAATAACACATCCTCGATCTGAATGAATGAAATATTCTTATTAAATACTTTGTTCATTACATAGTTGAATGTGCTGACAACAAAATCACACAAAAATTATCAATGGACATCAAATTTATTAACCCATGGAGGTCTGGATTTGGAGTCACCCTCAAAATTAAAGTGGAAAAACACACTACAGGCTGATCCAACTTTGATGTAATGTCCTTAAAACAAGTCAAAATGAGGCTCAGTAGTGTGTGTGTGGCCTCCACGTGCCTGTATGACCTCCCTACAACGCCTGGGCATGGTCCTGATAAAGTGGCGGATGGTCTCCTGAGGGATCTCCTTCCAGACCTGGACTAAAGCATCCGCCAACTCCTGGACAATTTGTGGTGCCACGTAGCGTTGGTGGATGGAGCTAGACATGATGTCCCAGATGTGCTCAATTGGATTAAGGTCTGGGGAACGGGCGGGCCAGTCCATAGCATCAATGCCTTCGTCTTGCAGGAACTGCTGACACACTCCAGCCACATGAGGTCTAGCATTGTCTTGCATTAGGAGGAACCCAGGGCCAACTGCACCAGCATATGGTCTCACAAGGGGTCTGAGGATCTCTTCTCGGTACCTAATGGCAGTCAGGCTACCTCTGGCGAGCACATGGAGGGCTGTGCGGCCCCCCAAAGAAATGCCACTGCACACCATTACTGACCCACTGCCAAACCGGTCATGCTGGAGGATGTTGCAGGCAGCAGAACGTTCTCCTTGGCGTCTCCAGACTCTGTCAAGTCTGTCCATGTGCTCAGTGAGAACCTGCTTTCATCTGTGAAGAGCACAGTGCGCCAGTGGCTATTTTGCCAATCTTGGTGTTCTCTGGCAAATGCCAAACGTCCTGCACGGTGTTGGGCTGTAAGCACAACCCCCACCTGTGGACGTCAGGCCCTCATACCACCCTCATGGAGTCTGTTTCTGATCGTTTGAGTAGACACATGCACATTTGTGGCTTGCTGGAGGTCATTTTGCAGGGCTCTGGCAGTGCTCCTCCTGTTCCTCCTTGCACAAAGGCGGTGGTAGTGGTCCTGCTGCTGGGTTGTTGCCCTCCTACGGCCTCCTCCAGGTCTCCTGATGTACTGGCCTGTCTCCTGGTAGTGCCTCCATGCTCTGGACACTACGCTGACAGACACAGCAAACCTTCTTTCCAAAGCTCGCAATGATGTGCCATCCTGGATGAGCTGCACTACCTGAGCCACTTGTGTGGGTTGTAGTGAGGTCATACAGGCACGTGGAGGCCACACACACTATTGAGCCTCATTTTGACTTGTTTTAAGGACATTACATCAAAGTTGGATCAGCCTGTAGTGTGTTTTTCCACTTTAATTTTGAGGGTGACTCCAAATCCAGACCTCCATGGGTTAATAAATTTGATTTCCATTGATAATTTCTCTGACGTCATAGTGGATGCTGGGAACTCCGTAAGGACCATGGGGAATAGACGGGCTCCGCAGGAGACTGGGCACTCTATAAGAAAGATTTGGTACTATCTGGTGTGCACTGGCTCCTCCCTCTATGCCCCTCCTCCAGACCTCAGTTAGATTTCTGTGCCCGGCCGAGCTGGATGCACACTAGGGGCTCTCCTGAGCTCCTAGAAAGAAAGTATATTTTAGGTTTTTTATTTTACAGTGAGACCTGCTGGCAACAGGCTCACTGCAACGAGGGACTAAGGGGAGAAGAAGCGAACCTACCTGCTTGCAGCTAGCTTGGGCTTCTTAGGCTACTGGACACCATTAGCTCCAGGGGGATCGACCGCAGGACCCGTCCTTGGTGTTCGTTCCCGGAGCCGCACCGCCGTCCCCCTTACAGAGCCAGAAGCATGAAGATGGTCCGGAAAATCGGCGGCAGAAGACTTCAGTCTTCACCAAGGTAGTGCACAGCACTGCCATTACTCCTCATACACACTTCACACTCCGGTCACTGAGGGTGCAGGGCGCTGGGGGGGGGCGCCCTGAGCAGCAATAAAAACACCTTGGCTGGCAAAATAACCACAATATATAGCCCCAGAGGCTATATATGTGGTAATTACCCCTGCCAGAATCCATAAAAAAAGCGGGAGAAAAGTCTGCCGAAAAAGGGGCGGAGCCATCTCCCTCAACACACTGGCGCCATTTCTCCCTCACAGTTCCGCTGGAAGGAAGCTCCCTGGCTCTCCCCTGCAGTCTACACTACGGAAAGGGTAAAAAAGAGAGGGGGGGCACTAAATTTAGGCGCAGTATAACTTATAGCAGCTATAAGGGGACATAATTCAGTTAGTCCCTGCATTATATAGCGCTCTGGTGTGTGCTGGCATACTCTCTCTCTGTCTCCCCAAAGGGCTTTTGTGGGGTCCTTTCTCCTTTAAGAGCCCTGTGTGTGTGCGGTGTGTCGGTACGGCTGTGTCGACATGTTTGATGAGGAGGCTTATGTGGAGGCAGAGCAGATGCCTATAAATGTGATGTCACCCCCTGCGGGGCAGACACCGGAGTGGATGGACTTATGGAAGGAATTACGTGCAAGTGTCGACTCCTTACATAAAAAATTTGACGACATGCCAAACGCGGGACAGCTGGCTTCTCAGCTCGTGCCTGCCCAGACAACTCAAAGGCCATCAGGGGCTCTGAAGCGCCCACTACCTCAGATGGCAGACACAGATGTCGACACGGATACTGATACCAGTGTCGACGACGATGAGTCAAATTTAATGTCCACTAGGGCCATTCGTTGCATGATTGATGCAATGAAAGAGGTATTACACATTTCTGATATAAACCCAGGTACCTCAAAAAAGGGTATTATGTTTGGGGAGAAAAAACTACCAATAGTTTTTCCCCCATCTGAAGAATTAAATGAAGTGTGTGAAGAAGCGTGGGCTTTCCCCGATTAAAAAATTGGTGATTTCAAAAAAATTACTAATGGCGTTCCCTTTCTCGCCAGAGGATAGGTCACGTTGGGAAACTCCCCCTAGGGTGGATAAAGCGATCACATGTTTGTCAAAAAAGGTGGCACTACCGTCTCCGGATACGGCCGCCCTAAAGGAACCTGCTGATAGAAAGCAGGAGGCTATCCTGAAGTCTATATATACACACACTTGTGTTATACTGAGACCAGCTATTGCTTCAGCGTGGATGTGCAGTGCTGCTGCTGCTTGGTCAGATTCCCTGTCGGAAAATATTGACACCCTAGACAGGGACACTATATTGCTAACCGTAGAGCATATAAAAGACTCAGTCTTATACATGAGAGATGCACAGAGAGAGATCTGCCGGCTGGCATCTAGAATAAGTGCATTGTCCATTTCTGCTAGGAGAGGTTTATGGACTCGGCAGTGGACAGGGGATGCAGATTCAAAAAGGCACATGGAAGTTTTGCCTTATAAGGGTGAGGAGTTATTCGGGGATGGTCTCTCAGACCTTGTTTCCACAGCAACAGCTGGGAAGTCAGCATTTTTGCCCCATGTTCCCTCACAGCCTAAGAAAGCGCCGTATTATCAGGTACAGTCCTTTCGACCCCAGAAAAACAGGCGGGGAAAAGGCGGGTCCTTTCTGTCTAGAGGCAGAGGAAGGGGAAAAAAGCTGCAACATACAGCAGGTTCCCAGGAACAAAAGTCCTCCCCCCGCTTCTTCCAAATCCGCCGCATGACGGTGGGGCTCCACAGGCGGAGCCAGGTACGGTGGGGGGCCGCCTCAAAGATTTCAGCGATCAGTGGGTTCGCTCACGTGTGGATCCCTGGATCCTTCAAGTAGTATCTCAGGGGTACAAGCTGGAATTCGAGGCGTCTCCCCCCCGCCGTTTCCTCAAATCGGCCTTACCGACAACTCCCTCGGGCAGGGAGGCTGTGCTAGAGGCAATTCACAAGCTGTATTCCCAGCAGGTGATAGTCAAGGTACCCCTACTTCAACAAGGACGGGGTTACTATTCCACACTGTTTGTGGTACCGAAACCGGACGGTTCGGTGAGATCCATTTTAAATTTGAAAACCTTGAACACATACATAAAAAGATTCAAGTTCAAGATGGAATCGCTCAGGGCGGTTATTGCAAGCCTGGACGAGGGGGATTACATGGTATCCCTGGACATCAAGGATGCTTACCTGCATGTCCCCATTTACCTTCCTCACCAGGAGTACCTCAGATTTGTGGTACAGGATTGCCATTACCAATTCCAGACATTGCCGTTTGGACTGTCCACGGCACCGAGGGTGTTTACCAAGGTAATGGCAGAAATGATGATACTCCTTCGAAAAAAGGGAGTTTTAATTATCCCGTACTTGGACGATCTCCTAATAAAGACGAGGTCCAAGGAGCAGTTGCTGGTCGGAGTAGCACTATCTCGGGAAGTGCTACAACAGCATGGCTGGATTCTAAACATTCCAAAGTCACAGCTGGTTCCTTCCACACGCCTACTGTTCCTGGGGATGGTTCTGGACACGGAACAGAAAAAAGTGTTTCTCCCGCAGGAGAAAGCCGAGGAGCTGTCATCTCTAGTCGGAGACCTCCTGAAACCAAAACGGGTATCTGTGCATCACTGCACACGAGTACTGGGAAAAATGGTGGCTTCATACGAAGCAATTCCATTCGGCAGGTTCCATGCAAGGACCTTCCAGTGGGACCTCTTGGACAAGTGGTCGGGATCGCATCTTCAGATGCATCGTCTGATAACCCTGTCTCCAAGGACCAGGGTGTCTCTACTGTGGTGGCTGCAGAGTGCTCATCTTCTAGAGGGCCGCAGATTCGGCATACAGGACTGGGTCCTGGTGACCACGGATGCCAGCCTTCGAGGCTGGGGGGCAGTCACACAGGGAAGAAATTTCCAGGGACTTTGGTCAAGTCAGGAGTCGTCCCTACACATAAATATTCTGGAACTGAGGGCCATTTACAATGCCCTAAGTCAGGCAAGGCCCCTGCTTCAAAACCAGCCGGTACTGATCCAATCAGACAACATCACGGCAGTCGCCCATGTAAACCGACAGGGCGGCACAAGAAGCAGGATGGCGATGGCAGAAGCCACAAGGATTCTCCGATGGGCGGAAAATCACGTACTAGCACTGTCAGCAGTGTTCATTCCGGGAGTGGACAACTGGGAAATAGACTTCCTCAGCAGACACGACCTACACCCGGGAGAGTGGGGACTTCATCCAGAAGTCTGCCAACTGTTGGTAAACCGTTGGGAAAGGCCACAGGTGGACATGATGGCGTCCCGCCTCAACAAAAAGCTAAAGAGATATTGCGCCAGGTCAAGGGACCCTCAGGCGATAGCTGTGGACGCTCTAGTGACACCGTGGGTGTACCAGTCGGTTTATGTGTTCCCTCCTCTGCCTCTCATACCAAAGGTACTGAGAATAATAAGAAGGCGAGGAGTAAGAACGATACTCGTGGTTCCGGATTGGCCAAGAAGAGCTTGGTACCCAGAACTTCAAGAAATGATATCAGAGGACCCATGGCCTCTACCGCTCAGACAGGATCTGCTACAGCAGGGGCCCTGTCTGTTCCAAGACTTACCGCGGCTGTGTTTGACGGCATGGCGGTTGAATTCCGGATCCTGAAGGAAAAGGGCATTCCGGAGGAAGTCATTCCTACGCTGATAAAAGCCAGGAAAGAAGTAACCGCAAACCATTATCACTGTATTTGGCGGAAATATGTTGCGTGGTGTGAGGCCAGGAAGGCCCCTACAGAGGAATTTCAGCTGGGTCGTTTTCTGCACTTCCTACAGTCGGGAGTGACTATGGGCCTAAAATTGGGTTCCATTAAGGTCCAGATTTCGGCTCTGTCGATTTTCTTCCAGAAAGAACTGGCTTCACTGCCTGAAGTTCAGACTTTTGTAAAGGGAGTGCTTCATATTCAGCCCCCTTTTGTGCCTCCTGTGGCACCTTGGGATCTCAATGTGGTGTTGAGTTTCCTGAAATCACATTGGTTTGAGCCACTTAAAACTGTGGATTTGAAATATCTCACGTGGAAAGTGGTCATGTTATTGGCCTTGGCTTTGGCCAGGCGGGTGTCAGAATTGGCGGCTTTGTCATGTAAAAGCCCTTATCTGATTTTCCATATGGATAGGGCAGAATTGAGGACTCGGCCCCAGTTTCTCCCTAAGGTGGTATCAGCTTTTCACTTGAACCAACCTATTGTAGTGCCTGCGGCTACTAGGGACTTGGAAGATTCCAAGTTACTAGACGTAGTCAGGGCCTTGAAAATTTATGTTTCCAGGACGGCGGGAGTCAGGAAAACTGACTCGCTTTTTATCCTGTATGCACCCAACAAAATAGGTGCTCCTGCTTCTAAGCAGACTATTGCTCGCTGGATTTGTAGCACAATTCAGCTGGCGCATTCTGCGGCTGGATTGCCGCATCCTAAATCAGTAAAAGCCCATTCCACAAGGAAGGTGGGCTCATCTTGGGCGGCTGCCCGAGGGGTCTCGGCTTTACAACTTTGCCGAGCTGCTACTTGGTCAGGGGCAAACACGTTTGCAAAATTCTACAAGTTTGATACCCTGGCTGAGGAGGACCTTGAGTTCTCTCATTCGGTGCTGCAGAGTCATCCGCACTCTCCCGCCTGTTTGGGAGCTTTGGTATAATCCCCATGGTCCTTACGGAGTTCCCAGCATCCACTAGGACGTCAGAGAAAATATGATTTTACTCACCGGTAAATCTATTTCTCGTAGTCCGTAGTGGATGCTGGGCGCCCATCCCAAGTGCGGATTGTCTGCAATACTTGTATATAGTTATTGCCTAACTAAAGGGTTATTGTTGAGCCATCTGTTGAGAGGCTCAGTTATATTTCATACTGTTAACTGGGTATAGTATCACGAGTTGTACGGTGTGATTGGTGTGGCTGGTATGAGTCTTACCCTGGATTCCAAATCCTTTCATAGTAATGTCAGCTCTTCCGGGCACAGTTTCCCTTTCTGAGGTCTGGAGGAGGGGCATAGAGGGAGGAGCCAGTGCACACCAGATATAGTACCTAATCTTTCTTTTAAGAGTGCCCAGTCACCTGCGGAGCCCGTCTATTCCCCATGGTCCTTACGGAGTACCCAGCATCCACTACGGACTACGAGAAATAGAATTACTGGTGAGTAAATAATTATTTTCACCTCCTAGTGGTAAACTTTCTTTTCTAAGACTTTTGTATAAAGTTGAGCATATATAGAATTGACATTTTAATTAAAGTTATGGGTCATGTTATGACTTCACAAATGCTTGGTACTTTGGCGCGTAAAGTTGGGAAATGGGACTTACCTTCTTAGGCGCATGTAGTGTTAGGGGGCATACACACGGGGCGGCTGGTACTGTGTGCTAAGCGGTCTAGGTTAGCGCAGATTGCTCAGCACACATTGCTATATAGACGATCTGTGCTGACTAGTGTTCTTTATGCACATCCTAGGCGACCCAACTAGATCTTGCCTGCATGTGCTAAAGATCTGAGCAGGCGCTGGTGACGTGCATCGCCATATCTATGGGGTGTACACAAGGAACGATCCGTGTTTAATTTCTAAGCGGTCTAGACAGATCGCTTAGAAAATAGGCAAGAATTGCCCTGTGTGTATGCCCAATCAATCAGGACATTTGTCCTTCTATGGGCGCTGCTGTTTTATGCTGCTTGTGTATGTGGCAGCCAATAGATCTGTCTTAAGGTCTGACTGTCAACATAAGGGCCCTACACACTGGGCAATATCAACGATATCGCTCAGAAATTAACAATATATCGTTTAGTGTGTAGGCACCAACAATGAACGATGCAAGTACCTGTGGTCGTTCATTGTTGCATTCACATCATTTTGCAATGCAAAACAATTTGGACGATAATGATCATCATTCAGATTGTTCATTGTCCAAATTGCTGCTGTCGTCCAGTTAAATTGAAACTTGATGAGAGAGGAGCTTCTCATACAGTAGTGATAAAGGAGACACAGGCTTTGCAGTCACACAGGAGATTTCTCCTGGAAGTGGTGGTGGTGGTGTTGTTTTTTTTTTTTTTTTTTTTGTCTTTCTCCTTTGAAATTGTGTATTCTGTAAAATTCTGTGAGCGCCACCAATAGAACACTGCATGAATTTAATTATTACAGTCCAGAACACAGGTTCTCAAACTCTGTCCTCAGGACCCCACACAGTGCATGTTTTGCAGGTCTCCTCACAGAATCGCAAGTGAAATAATTAGCTACACCTGTGGACCTTTTAAAATGTGTCAGTGAGTAATTAATACACCTGTGCACCTGCTGGGTTACCTGCAAAACATGCACTGTGTGGGGTCCTGAGGACCGAGTTTGAGAACCACTGGTCTAGAATATTGTTTTTATAAATATTTTTCTTTATTATACCTACCTATTCTTACTACCAGTGCGGACTCTGTTTCCTTTTTAGATCAGTCACACAGGAGAATTGATGTATGATTTTCCCTGCTTAGTAAATGTGCAGCAATGGCCCAGCTGTGAATGAGTAGAGGTTAATCATGGATTATTTAATAACTGATAAGGGTTAATTATGGTTATAGTTTTTGAAATGGATGTGATGGCGAATAACAGTAATGTTGATGATGGGGACGGAATAGTAGTTTTTGATGGAGATATGATGATGGAGGGATTATGTGGAAAGGATGATTGAGAAAATGATTGATTTGGCAGTGCTGATATGGAGGAGTTACAGGGAGTAGTGAATGGACTTGAGGGGGTGAGAAGCAGCCTAATGGGATAGACGTCATGATGGGGACTGGGTGGCCATAATGGTCATCATTATCTAGCTAATTAAAAAATATATATATTTTGTTTTCTTTTATATTTATCTATATATCTATCATGCACGCACGTAGCTGGACCGGCACTTCCTAAAAATGTGATGGCTGCTCCGGTGCCCTCAGTATAAGACAGCTAAAGCTAAATCTATCTATCTATATATCTATATCTATATATCTATATATCTATGTCTATATATCTATATATCTATGTCTATATCTCTATATATATCTCTATATATATCTCTATATATATCTCTATATATATATATATATATATATATATATATATATATATATATATATAGTATGCTTATCTGATTTCTGCAATTTTTTTTTTGCGGTTCCTAGATTCTATAACTCTTGTCGAAACTTATGTTTCTCTGTAATCAAAGCAACGGTGTGAAAAATTTAATTTAGTTTAGTTAGATGTGAGAAAGTAAATTTGACTTCAGTGATGTGGAATACACACTTATCTTATTACATTGTTGTATGCACAGACCTCCTCACCTGATTCTTCCAATGAGAACTCCCCAGTCAGCCCTCCAGATGAGCAGGGACAAGGGGAGGCACCACCTCCGCTTGAGGATGAGGAACCCGCCTTTCCTCACACTGACTTGGCCAAGCTGGATGACATGATCAACAGGTAATATTTCTACTGTGTAATCTACTATTGTATATATGTACTGTGACCGGATGCCCCCTTGCTTCTTCTTACGAGAACTGCCCAGTAGGGAATTCCCTCTTACCGTCAGTAACTGCCTGTTACTGACTCCACCCACTGCGCAGTGGGTGGGTATTTTGCTGCCACCGCCAGGCTCCTACCATCGGCACCTGAATAACACTTACTGCTGTGTATGCGCAGTCACACTGTTGACACACCTCCGGACTTGCGTCTGTGATTCTCCAATGGTCACTGACCTTTGACCAGGCCCTGCATTGGTAGCTAGCAGAGGGCGGAGCTTGGAGACACTGGGGTTCACTCTAGTACAGCGGGAAATCAGAATAGCGTTTTGGGCAATTCAGTGGTCGCAGGATCTGGATGCACTCGTTGTAAAGGCAAGATGTTTATTTGCTTAAAAAGTCTTGACTCGTCCCTTTTTCAAGGGGATACAGCATAGGAAATGTTTACAGCAGTTAGAGATGTAATAGAAAGATGTACACACACTTCTCAGCCAGAAGATCTCTCTCTCTCTCTCTCTCTCTCTCTCAGAATAATTTTCTCTACCACAACTCAGTGCTCACAGCCCCTTATATATAGTCAGAAGACACTATATAGCTCACATTATACAGGAACTGGTTATTTACATTCCACTTTTGATCACACAGATTCAAAATCTATACAAGTTTATACAGCACTAATGTTTGCATTTGACGAACAAATGATACAGGAAAACATCCTGGAAATTAACAAATTGTTTTCCTCCTGCCGTTTATGTACCTGTAACAAATATACAGGAAATCATTGAAAACAAACTGCTTTCCCCAAAAGCACAGACACACCAGAGATTGCCTAAGGGCAATTTTGCAGTAACCAAAGTCTTGATCATTTCACTCTTAACAATTCAGAAGAAAACTGAAAAATACAAGCACATTACCTGCTGCATACTGGCCATTATCAAAAAGGTTTCGCCAGATCTGGTGCATTTTTTTTTTCCTTTTTAAAATGCATTCTTTCAAACACATCTTAAATATAAATACATTTAAACATGTAATCTTACAACCTGACATAGAACACTACATTTAACATGTTAAAACACATCCTTAAGCATGCACTTACAGTACATGGCATGCACTTACAGTACATGGCACCTAGTGCTGATTTGTCCATTTAGATCAGGGATGGGGAACCTTTGGCCCTCCAGCTGTTGTTGAACTACACATCCCAGCATGCCCTGCTAGAGTTTTGCTATTTGGCCATGCTAAAACTATTGCAAGGCATGCTGGGATGTGTAGTTCAACAACAGCTGGAGGGCCAAAGGTTCCGCATCCCTGATTTAGATAATGGCAAAAGCAACACGACTTTATCTTGAGGAACGGGCCTCCGGCCACACTTACATGGCTGTTTTATTGTAGAGTTGTAAAGCCTTGATACCAAGGGAATCCAACATTTGTAAAAACTTAAATGAAATAAAAAGTGTATGTATGTATGTGTGTGTGTGTGTGTGTGTGTGTGTGTGTGTGTGTGTGTGTGTGTGTGTATATATATATATAACGTGTGTGTGTGTGTGTGTGTGTGTGTAAAATATATCTATCCATCTATATGTCTCCCAATAATCCGACAGTCCCTTGTTAGCACCAAACTTAGCTTGCCAGGGTGCACTCCTAGGGGCTAGCAAACCCTATCCATACGCATAAATAACAGAGGTGGCACTCCTGGACGGAGGAGTCCAGGAGTGCCACCACTGTTAGAGATATACAAAGAAATGTTTTATGTATTTATAGTTATGGACAGAAATCATGTACTGGGATTGATAAACACAATTGTTTACAATATATACTGCAGAGAAACTTAATCTTAAAATGTTATGTTCGTGAAATGACACTCATTTGTTTTCTTTCCAGACCTCGCTGGGTTGTTCCAGTTTTGCCTAAAGGTGAATTAGAAGTTCTTTTAGAAGCTGCTATTGATCTTAGTAAAAAAAGTAAGTTGAGCAGAAAAAAAGACCTTTTAAAACACCATTTCCTTCTTAAAATAGTAAGAGCTAGACGCTAGAACTGCGTTATCCTTTCCGTTTCAGCTGGTAATTTGCTCTAAGCGTTAAATGCCTCCTCTCCATTGTCTCTTTCAGGCTTAATTATGTTTGATTTTATGTATTTACTACATCATATCTTTAGGACTTTACATTTTATTTTCTCTGTTTAGGCCTTGATGTGAAAAGTGAAGCTTGCCAACGATTCTTTAGAGATGGTCTAACAATATCTTTTACAAAAATTCTCACGGACGAGGCAGTGAGTGGCTGGAAGTTTGAGATCCATGTAAGTGTTAGATTTATTAGGTTTTTGGGTGACTAGTTTTCTAGAAAAAAAAAAATGAAATTTGAAGAAATATATATGTATTTCTCTTACGTCCTAGAGGATGCTGGGGTCCACATTAGTACCATGGTGTGTAGACTGGTCCACCAGGAGCCGTTGGCACTTTAAGAGTTTGAGAGTGTGGGCTGGCTCCTCCCTCTATGCCCCTCCTACCAGACTCCGTTTAGAAAATGTGCCCGGAGGAGCCGGTCACAGCTAGGGGAGCTCTACAGAGATTCTTTAGTAAAGTTTTTTTTTTTTTAATTAGAGTTTATTATTTTACAGGGAGGCTGCTGGCAATAGCCTACCTGCTTCATGGGACTAAGGGGGAGGGGGGGGGGGGGGGGAGGAGAGTAGTGTCCGCCCTGCGGGGTCTGAGCCACTATCTCCGCTGACAGGACACTGAGCTTCTGAGGGGATAGATCGTTCCCCGCCACAGGGGATCGCTCATCCCAGCAGCATGCCGCCACCCCCTTACAGAGATGAAGATCAGTGGAGAGTGAGTCACCGACCCCCCTAGCAAGCGGGTGGCCGTTGTGAAGATAGCGGCAACTGGGGTAGGAGCGCAGTGAGGGGCGCCATGAGCCAGTGCCTGAACTCTGCTCTGGTCAGCAAGCCTGTCGGGGTCCATGGATCTCAGCCAGCATTTTACCTCTGGCCAGTATGATCCTTGTGAAGAGCGGGAAGACAGCGCCATGTTGGGGGCGGAGCTTCTCCTCAGAGCGGACCTAGCAGCGTTCAGCACCATTTTCCTGCCTGCACAGCGCTATCCAGGAAGAGCAAGTCCCTCAACAGCAGCTCCAGCTATCTTTCATGGTACCAGGGTGTTGTAGAAGGGGAGGCTGCATTAAGACTGTGTAACCTATTAAGTTGCACAGTCAGCGCTAGTAGGGGTCTCCCTTTACATTAAAAGCGATGTGTGTGGGTTGGCTCCAATCTCTGTGTCTCTCTTGCCATTTTTGGGGGTGAAACTCTGTCTGTCCTCCCCTGTGTGTGTGTGGAGTGTCTGTGGTCTCCATTAAGCAATGTCCAGGGACTCTGTGTCATATGCAGGAGAGTATCTGTCCTCTCAGGATGATCCCATTCCATGTAATCAGGATTGCACTGGTTTAGCACAGATGCCAACAAGGGAGCCTGAGTGGTTATCCTCTATCAAATCTCTGATTTCTCAGATTTCAAATAGGGTTGCACAAAATGAATTTGCAACTCAGGCTTTACAGAACTCTATGGGGTATATGCAATTGCGGTCGAATTCCCGAAAATGTCGAAAAACGGGACATTTTCGCCCCCCAAAAAATTCGACAATGCAATACAGTACTTTTCGCCAAAAAAACGGCCATTCCAAATTCGACTTTTTGAAATTCGACATTTGTCAAATTCGACATTTCTGCAATGGTACAAATGCGGCAATTCGACAAAAGTATATTCAATTGAAGATTTTAAATTCGACAACAGTGCTTTTAGACAGTAAATTCGTCATTTTCTATCCGCCACACTTTGCTGGCGGAATCTAATAACATTTTTTAAAAACATATTTTTTTTAGTGTTTTTTTTATTGGTAATAGCATATCTATTTATATTAGAAGGGATTAGGTACTTGGTTTGTCTATTTAGGAGGCACAAGTATTATTTATATATTTTTAAAAAATATATATTTTTTTTTAATGTAATGGGGTAAAATCCCGAAAAAAAATTGCGTGAGGTCCCCCCTCCTAAGCATAACCAGCCTCGGGCTCTTTGAGCCGGTCCTGGTTGCCAAAATACAGGGAAAAAAATGACAGGGGATCCCCCGTATTTTAACAACCAGCACCGGGCTCTGCGCCTGGTCCTGGTGCAAAAAATACGGGGGACAAAAAGAGTATGGGTCCCCCGTATTTTTTGTACCAGCACCGGGCTCCACTAGCTGTACAGATAATGCCACAGCCGTGGGTCACTTTTATACAGCGCCCTGCGGCCGTGGCATTAAATACGCAACTAGTCACCCCTGGCCGGGGTACCCTGGAGGAGTGGGGACCCCCCCATCCAAGGGCTGCGGATGGGGGGCTGATAGCCTTGAGTAAAATGTAAGAATATTGTTTTTTTGCAGAAGAACTACAAGTCCCAGCAAGCCTCCCCCGCAAGCCAGTACTTGGAGAACCACAAGTACCAGCATGCAGGGGAAAAACGGGCCCGCTGGTACCTGTAGTTCTACTGCAAAAAAAATACCCAAATAAAATCAGGACACAGACACCGTGAAAGTATAACTTTATTACATACATGCACACACACATGCTTACCTATGTTGACACGCCGACTCTGGCCTCGTCTCCAATGTCGACGTCCGGGGTACCTGAAAATAAAATTATACTCGCCTGATCCAGTGTCCTGGTCTTTTATTATAGTCCACGTACTTGGCAAAAAAACAAACCGCATTAACCCGAACCAGACGGACTGAAAGGGGTCCCATGTTTACACATGGGACCCCTTTCCCCGAATGCAGAGACCCCCACTGACTCCTGTCACAGAAAGGTCCCTTCAGCCAATCAGGAAGCACCACTTCGTGGCACTCTCCTGATTGGCTTTGCGCGTCTGAGCTGGCAGACAGCGCATCGCACAGCTCCCTCCATTAGTTTCAATGGTGGGAACTTTGCGGTCAGCCGCTGACCGCGGGTGACCTCACCGCTGACCGCAAAGTTCCCACCATTGAAGATGATGGAGGGGGCTGTGCGATGCGCGTCTGACAGCTTCGACGCGCATACAGCCAATCAGCAGAGTGCCACGACGTGGCGCTACCTGATTGGCTGAAGAGACTCTCTGTGACAGGAGTCACGGGGTGGGGGGGTCTGCATTCGGGGAAAGGGGTCCCATGTGTAAACATGGGACCCCTTTCAGTACGTCTGGTTCGGGTTAATGCGGTTTGTTTTTTTGCCAAGTACGTGGATTATAATAAAAGACCAGGACACTGGATCAGGTGAGTATAATTTTATTTTCAGGTACCCCGGACGTCGACATTAGAGACGAGGCCAGAGTCGGTGTGTCAACATAGGTAAGTATGTGTGTCTGCATGTATGTAATAAAGTTATACTTACACGGTGTCTGTGTCTTGTTTTTATTTGGGTATTTTTTCCCCAGTAGAACTACAGGTACCAGCGGGGCCCCCCCCCCCCCCACATGCTGGTACTTGTGGTTCTCCAAGTACCGGCTTGCGGGGGAGGCTTGCTGGGACTTGTAGTTTTTCTGCAATAAAACAATATTCTTACATTTTACTCAAGGCTATCAGCCCCCCATCCGCAGCCCTTGGATGGGGGGGGGGGACAGCCTCGGGCTTCACCCCTGGCCCTTGGGTGGCTGGGGGAAGGACCTCTTGATTGAAGGGGTCCCCACTCCTCCAGGGTACCCCGGCCAGGGGTGACTAGTTGGATATTTAATGCCACGGCCGCAGGGCGCTGTATAAAAGTGACCCCCGGCTGTGGCATTATCTGTCCAGCTAGTGGAGCCCGGTGCTGGTACAAAAAATACGGGGGACCCCCTACTCTTTTGGTCCCCCGTATTTTTTGCACCAGGCGCAGAGCCCGGTGCTGGTTGTTAAAATACGGGGGATCCCCTGTCATTTTTTTCCCCGTATTCTGGCAACCAGGACCGGCTCAAAGAGCCCGGGGCTGGTTATGCTTAGGAGGGGGGACCCCACGCAATTTTTTTTCGGGATTTTTACCGTTTTTTTACTATTTTTAAAAATCGGATCAAAATCCGTCAAATTGGCCGTTTTTCGACAGCGGGACTGTCGAATCCGTTTTTTATTGAATATGTCGAATTCCGGCACCCACCTGCCGGAATTCGACAGTCGAATTGTGTAGAATTAAAAAACGGGCGAAAAATTGCCGCAATGCGCCCGCAATTGCATATACCCCCATGACTGTCTGGCCCAGTTCTGGTACCTCAGGGCTCCCCACTGTATATTCACATAAACGTGCTCTTGCGCAGATTATGCAGGATGATACGGATACCAATTCTGACACTGCAGACGATGACGGGGATGTGTTGCGGGGGGCCGCATTTCTTTCTAAAGGGCTGCAGTTGATAGAGGCTATTAGAGATGTGTTGAATATTACAGATACAACACCTGAGCAGGTTGAGGAGGCTTACTTCACTGAAAATAAGAAAGCCTCGCTAACCTTCCCTGCGTCAAAGGAATGAAATGCTATTTTTTTAAAAGGCTTGTGGAAAATCCGGATAAAAAATTCCAGATACATGAAAGGGTTCTGGTGGCTTTTCCTTTCCCGGTAGAGGATAGGAAAAAATGGGAAAACCCGCCTATTGTTGACTCGTCAGTATCCATACTCTCAAAAAAGGTGGTTTTACCTGTTCCAGGATCTACCGCCTTGAAAGAGCCGGCTGATCGTAAAAATTGATAATACGCTCAAATCCATGTACACGGCTTCTGGGGCAATACTATGTCCCACTATTGCCAGTGCTTGGATTGCCAAAGCTATAATAAAGTGGTCAGACACGTTACTTGAAGACCTGGATACTATGGAGAAATGTGATGTTGAATTGTTTTTACTTAACATTCAGGATTCGGCAGGATTTCTGGTAGAATCCATGAAAGACCTGGGTTCCATGGCTGCAGGAATTTCTTCCATGTCTGTATCATCTCGTCGAGGACTGTGGTTGCGCCAGTGGTCTGCCGACGCGGAATCCAGGAGAAGTGTGGAGACCCTACCCTACACAGGTCAGGCTCTCTTTGGGTAAGCGTTAGATGCGTGGATCTCCACAGCTACGGCTTGTAAGTCACCTTTTCTTCCCTCAGCTACACCTGCTCCAAAGAAACCCTTTTCTTCAGCTACATCACAGCCGTTTCGGTATACCAAGCCCAGAAAGACCAAGCTGTCCAACACCTTCTTTCGGGGAAGTCGGCCGAAGTCCAAGAAGCCTGCGGCTGCAGGTTCCCAGGAACAGAAACCTGCTTCAGGTATACCAAAGTCCTCCACATGACTGTGTATTGTACTCCCCGGAGGTGGGGCCGGTGGGAGCGAGACTCGGACATTTCAGTCGCTTCTTGGTGTCTTCCGGCCTGGACCCCTTGGTGCAAGATATTGTGTCTCAGGGTTACAGGCTGGAATTTCAAAATCTCCCTTCTCACCGATTTTTCAAATCGGCTTGCCAGCTCTGCTGGCGGACAGGACTGTCCTGCAAGAAGCCGTCCAGAAGTTGGTGGAGGCACAGGTCATTGTGCCAGTACCACCTCGTATGCAAAACAAAGTTGGTTATTCGAACCTTTTCGTGGTACCGAAACCAGTTGGTTCGGTCAGGCCTATTCTGAACTTAAAATCACTAAACCCCTTTCTGAGGGAGTTCAAGTTCAAAATGGAGTCTCTAAGGGCAGTGATATCAGGTCTGGAGGAGGGAATTCCTGGTATCCCTGGTTATCAAGGATGCGTACCTCCACATTCCGATTTTGCTACCGCATCAAGCTTATCTTCGATTCACACTGTTGGACTGTCATTTTCAGTTCCAGGCCCTGCCATTCGGCCTTTCCACAGCACCGAGGGTGTTCACCAAGGTGATGGCGGAAATGATGATTCTCCTCCGCAGACAGGGGGTGAACATAATTCCATATCTGGACGATCTGCTGATAAAAGCATCATCCAAGGAGAAGCTGTTAAGGTCCATAGCTCTCACGACCTAGCTTCTCAGGGAACATGGCTGGATCCTGAATCTTACAAAATCAAATTTGGAACCAACCAGGAGGTTGTTCTTTCTGGGAATGATCCTCGACACGGAAGTGCAGAGGGTGTTTCTTCCAGAGGAAATAGCGTTGGTGATACAAACAATGGTCCGGGATGTCCTGAAGCAAACTCGGGTGTTGGTTCATCAATGCATTCGCCTTCTGGGAAAGATGGTGGCTTCTTACGAGGCCCTACAGTACGGGAGGTTTCACTCTTGGTCCTTCCAACTAGATCTCCTGGACAAGTGGTCGGGATCCCATCTATACATGCACCAGAGAATACGTCTGTCTCCAAAGGCCAGGATTTCTCTACTCTGGTGGCTGCAACTGGCTCACCTTCTGGAGGGCCGCAGGTTCAGGATTCAGGACTGGATCCTTCTAACCACGGATGCAAGTCTCCTGGGCTGGGGCGCAGTCACTCAAGGGGAAACCTTCCAAGGAAGGTGGTCAAGCCTGGAAGCCGGCCTGCCGATTAAACATTCTGGAACTAAGAGCCGTTTACAGCGTTTTTATTCAATCGGCCCATCTTCTGAGAAATCGGACCGTTCAAGTGCAGTCGGACAATGTGACAACAGTGGCTTACATAAACCGACAGGGCGGAACGAAGAGCGGAGCTGCAATGTCAGAGGTAACAAGAATCATCCTCTGGGTAGAAAAACACGCGTTGGTGCTGTCGGCAATCTTCATTCCGGGAGTAGACAACTGGGAAGCGGACTTTCTCAGCAGACACGATCTCCATCCAGGGGAGTGGGGTCTCCATCTGGAGGTTTTCAAGGAGGTAACAGAACTTTGGGGAGTACCCCAGATCGACATGATGGCCTCTTGTCTCAACAAGAAGCTTCGGCGGTATTGTTCCAGGTCGAGGGACCCGCAAGCAGTGGTGGTGGACGCCCTAGTGTCTCCGTGGGTGTTCCAGTCGGTGTACGTGTTTTCTCCACTTCCACTCATCCCAAGAGTTCTAAAGCTCATAAGGAGAACAAGGGTTTAATCGATACTCATTGCTCCAGACTGGACAAGAAGGGCTTGGTACGCGTACCTTCTGGATCTACTGCAAGAAGAGCCGAGGCCTCTTCCTCTTCGGGAGGACCTGCTGCAGCAGGGGCCGTTCACCTATCAAGACTTACCGCGGCTACGTTTGACGGCATGGAAGTTGAACGCCTGATACTAGCTCGAAAGGGCATTCCAAACAAGGTTATTCCTACCCTGATACAGGCTAGGAAAGGAGTAACGTCTAAACATTACCGTTGAATTTGGAAAAAATATGTATCTTGGTGTGAGTCCAAGAAATTTCCTGCGGTGGAGTTTCAACTGGGACGGTTTCTCCTCTTCCTACAAGCCGGTGTGGATATGGGCCTCAGGTTGGGATCTATGAAGGTCCAGATTTTGGCCCTATCCATTTTCTTCCAGAAACGATTGGCTGCCCTCCTTGAGGTGCAGACCTTTTTGAGGGGAGTTCTGCACATCCAACCTCCCTTTGTACTGCCTACGTCTCCTTGGGACCTTGCCGTTCCTCCAATCGGACTGGTTTGAGCCTCTATGGAGGTTGAGGTCAAATTTCTTACATGGAAGGCTGTCACGTTGTTGGCCTTAGCTTCTGCTTAGATGTGTGTCGGAATTGGGGGCTTTGTCCTGTAAAAGCCCATACTTCATCTTCCACGAAGATAGAGCTGAGCTCCAGACACGCCAGCAGTTTCTTCTGTAGGTTGTGTCTGCATTTCATATCAACCAACCTATTGTGGTGCCAGTGGCTACTGACTCCTCAATTTCATCAAAGTCCTTGGATGTTGTAAGGGCTCTGAAAATCTATGTGAAGAGGACTGCTCGTCACACAAAATTAGACTCTCTGTCCTGTATGATCCCAAGAAAATTGGGTGTCCTGCTTCTAAGCAGACGATCTCTCGTTGGATCAGATTCACTATCCAGCATGCGTATTCTACGGCAGGATTGCCGTGTCCTACGTCTGTTAAGGCCCACTCCACTCATAAGGTGGGGTCTTCCTGGGCGGCTGCCCGGGGTGTCTCGGCTTTGCAACTTTGCCGAGCTGCAACTTGGTCAGGGTTGAACACGTTTGCAAAGTTCTGCAAGTTCGATACTTTGACTGAACTTCAGATTATCAGAGGCCAATCAGTTCTGCAGGAGCCTCCGCGCTCTCCCTCCCGTTCTGGGAGCTTTGGTACATCCCCATGGTACTAATGTGGACAAAAGCATCCTCTAGGACGTAAGAGAAAAAATAGAATTTTGCTTACCTACCGGTAAATCCTTTTCTCGTAGTCCGTAGAGGATGCTGGGCGCCTGCCCAGCACTTTGTTTTCCTGCTATCGTTATTTGGTCCAGTACAACTTCGTTTTAGTTGAGTACTGCATTTTTACTTGGTAAGTAATTTTTCAGCGGTTGCTGAGTTTTCAAGCTAAGTTAGCTTGATGTGCCTTGTGGGTGTGAGTTGGTGTGAATCTCGCCACTATCTGTGTTAAATCCTTCTCTCAAAGATTTCAGTCTCCTCGGACACAGTTTATTGACTGAGTCTGGTAGGAGGGGCATAGAGGGAGGAGCCAGTCCACACACTCAAACTCTTAAAGTGCCAATGGCTCCTGGTGGACCCGTTTATACCCCATGGTACTAATGTGGACCCCAGCATCCCCTACGGACTACGAGAAAAGGATTTACGGGTAGGTAACCAAAATCCTATTTTTATTTCTCACATTTTACTCGGTTTGATTTCTGTTATGTAAACAGTTGTCTTGTGAATGGTTTAATGTTTTATACCTCTTATACCCCTTTCACATCACAAATGCCGGGTACAACCCAGTAACTGGAAACTGGTGGGACCCGGCATTTGACCCTAACAACTGTCTCCCTGACCTGGCAATTTGCTGGGTCAGGTTGCCATAGCAGTGGGGGTGGGGGTGGGGGTGGGGGGGGGGGGGGGGTAGGGCCTCATGGCATCTTGTCCACCGAGAGGGGCTATTTGGCATGACTGCAGCATTGATGTATAAGGGCACATCTGTATCTCCAATTGTATTTTTTTGCTTAAAGTAGTGTACAGATATGTTTATGACCAGGCAGTATTTGTAACCTGTTTAGGTCTAGATTTACAACCGTATAGTCAGATGTCCTCATTCAGTCATGATTCTAATAGTATTTTTACCTATTTCTAAACAGAGGTGTATTATTAACAACACTCATCGCCTTGTGGAACTATGTGTAGCCAAGCTTTCCCAGGATTGGTTTCCTCTTCTTGAACTTCTTGCTATGGCCTTAAATCCTCATTGTAAATTTCACATCTACAATGGTACACGTCCATCAGAGACCGTTCCAGCTGGAGTACAACTAGCAGAAGATGAGCTGTTTGCCCGTCCTCCTGACCCACGTTCTCCGAAAGTGAGTATTATCTGAACTTGAGCAGTAGTTGCCTCATGGTTATTGCGTTTATATTGGTTTCTGCATCTGTTGTCTCCAGAAGGCGATAAACTGTTAGAAGAAGAAACATTTGAAATCCCTTATTTCCAAATGTATTGAAGAATAATGCCATGGAACTTTTTTAAATATTTTTTTAAATGTAACTACCTTGTTACAGCTAGCAGGGTTGCATGTGCTCCGGGGGAATGTGATAAGCCCACTTTTGTTTTACACCTGTGATTAAATGATTTTTTTTCTGCCCGCTGTACATTTTATGTAGTAAACTAATTTTAGTTGCAATGATGCCCCCTATCTAGCGCCCCTGGAGTTGTAACTGCTCCACTTTTTTGAGAATGTCCTTGTGACTTGAATAGATGATTAAGCAGTCTTTGGGGTAACTTGACAGTGGAATAAATAATAATAATAATAATAATAATAATAATAAATTATTATTATTATTAATTTGAGTTTTTACCAGTGTATCTTGTCCAAGTAACTAGTTCTGTTTTAGTTTGGACTAGTAAAATATGTTGTGTTTCATGCGGCCTATATAACCCATTAGATTATTCAAGACCTAAAAGCTAGACAGAGAAACAAAACAATCACACTTGTTGTCAAAGTACTCTTTAAGGGAGTCATTCTGACCCGTTCACTCTGCTGAAGGCTGTAGCAGGGATGCGCCAGCAGACGCGCATACAGCCAATCAGGTGAGTGCCACGAAGTAGCGCTTCCTGATTGGCTGAAGGGACCTTTTTGTGACAGCAGTCACGTGGGGTCCCGGCATTCGTGGAAAGGGGTTACATGTGTAAACATGGGACCCCTTTCAGTCCGTTTGGTCCGGGTGTTCGTTTTTTTTTTTTTTTTGCCAAGTACGTGGAATATAATCTGGACACTGGATCAGGTGAGTATAATTTTATTCACAGGTACACGTGGATTCTACTTGGACAAGTGGACAGAGGTCGGCGTGTGAACATAGGTAAGTATGTATGTGTCGACATGTGTGAAATAAAGTTTTACTATCACGGTGTGCGTGTCCTGTTTTTATTTGGGTATTTTCTCTGACGTCCTAGTGGATGCTGGGGACTCCGTCAGGACCATGGGGAATAGCGGCTCCGCAGGAGACAGGGCACAAAATTTAAAAGTTTGACCACTAGGTGGTGTGTACTGGCTCCTCCCCCTATGACCCTCCTCCAAGCCTCAGTTAGGTTTTTGTGCCCGTCCGAGCAGGGTGCAATCTAGGTGGCTCTCATAAAGAGCTGCTTAGAGTAAAAGTTTTGATAGTTTTATTATTTTCAGTGAGTCCTGCTGGCAACAGGCTCACTGCAACGAGGGACCTAGGGGAGAAGAAGTGAACTCACCTGCGTGCAGGATGGATTTGCTTCTTAGGCTACTGGACACTAGCTCCAGAGGGACGATCACAGGTACAGCCTGGATGGGTCACCGGAGCCGCGCCGCCGACCCCCTTGCAGATGCCGAAGTAAGAAGAGGTCCAGAAACCGGCGGCTGAAGGCTTTTCAGTCTTCATGAGGTAGCGCTCAGCACTGCAGCTGTGCGCCATTGCGCTCAGGCACACTTCACACCGGCGGTCACTGAGGGTGCAGGGCGCTGGGGGGGGCGCCCTGGGCAGCAATGTTAATACCTTTCTGGCTAAAAAGAATACATCACATATAGTCCATGAGGCTATATGGATGTATTTCACCCCTGCCAGGTCTCAGAAAAACCGGGAGAAGAGCCCGCCGGAATAGGGGGCGGGGCCTATCTCCTCAGCACACAGCACCATTTTCCTACACAGCTCCGCTGCTAGGAAGGCTCCCAGGCTCTCCCCTGCACTGCACTACAGAAACAGGGTAAAAAACAGAGAGGGGGGGCATTTTTTGGCGATATTATATATATTTAAGCAGCTATAAGGAAACAACACTTATATAAGGTTGTTCCTATATAATTATAGCGCTTTGGTGTGTGCTGGCAAACTCTCCATCTGTCTCCCCAAAGGGCTAGTGGGGTCCTGTCTTCTATCAGAGCATTCCCTGTGTGTCTGCTGTGTGTCGGTACGTGTGTGTCGACATGTATGAGGACGATGTTGGTGTGGAGGCGGAGCAATTGCCGGTAATGGTGATGTCACCCCCTAGGGAGTCGACACCGGAATGGATGGCTTTGTTTATGGAATTACGTGATAATGTCAGCACGCTGCAAAAGTCGGTTGACGACATGAGACGACCGGCAAACCAGTTAGTACCTGTACAGGCGTCTCAAACACCGTCAGGGGCTGTAAAACGCCCTTTGCCTCAGTCGGTCGACACAGACCCAGACACGGACACCGAATCTAGTGTCGACGGTGAAGAAACGAACGTATTTTCCAGTAGGGCCACACGTTATATGATCACGGCAATGAAGGAGGCTTTGCATATCTCTGATACTGCAAGTACCACAAAAAGGGGTATTATGTGGGGTCTGAAAAAACTACCTGTAGTTTTTCCTGAATCAGAGGAATTGAATGACGTGTGTGATGAAGCGTGGGTTACCCCTGATAAAAAACTGCTAATTTCAAAGAAGTTATTGGCGTTATACCCTTTCCCGCCAGAGGTTAGGGCGCGCTGGGAAACACCCCCTAGGGTGGACAAGGCGCTCACACGTTTATCCAAACAAGTGGCGTTACCGTCTCCTGATACGGCCGCCCTCAAGGATCCAGCTGATAGGAGGCTGGAAAATACTCTAAAAAGTATATACACACATACTGGTGTTATACTGCGACCAGCAATCGCCTCAGCCTGGATGTGCAGTGCTGGGGTGGCTTGGTCGGATTCCCTGACTGAAAATATTGATACCCTGGATAGGGACAGTATTTTATTGACTATAGAGCAATTAAAGGATGCATTCCTTTATATGCGAGATGCACAGAGGGATATCTGCACTCTGGCATCAAGAGTAAGTGCGATGTCCATATCTGCCAGAAGAAGTCTATGGACACGACAGTAGTCAGGCGATGCGGATTCCAAACGGCATATGGAAGTATTGCCGTATAAAGGGGAGGAATTATTTGGGGTCGGTCTATCGGATTTGGTAGCCACGGCAACAGCCGGGAAGTCCACCTTTTTACCTCAAGTCCCCTCCCAGCAGAAAAAGACGCAGTCTTTTCAGCCGCAGTCCTTTCGTTCCTATAAGAACAAGCGAGCAAAAGGACATTCATATTTGCCCCGAGGCAAAGGAAAGGGTAAGAGACTGCAGCAAGCAGCCCCTTCCCAGGAGCAGAAGTCCTCCCCGGCTTCTGCAAAGGCCTCAGCATGACGCTGGGACCTTACAAGCGGACTCAGGGGCGGTGGGGGGTCGCCTCAAGAATTTCAGCGCACAGTGGGCTCACTCGCAGGTGGACCCCTGGATCCTGCAGGTAGTATCTCAGGGTTACAGGTTGGAATTCGAGAAGTCTCCCCCTCGCCGGTTCCTAAAATCTGCTTTGCCAACGTCTCCCTCAGACAGGGCGACGGTATTGGAAGCCATTCACAAGCTGTATTCTCAGCAGGTGATAATCAAGGTACCCCTTCTACAACAGGGAAAGGGGTATTACTCCACGCTATTTGTGGTACCGAAGCAGGACGGCTCGGTAAGACCTATTCTAAATCTGAAATCTCTGAACCTGTACATTTATGGTGTCCTTGGACATCAAGGATGCTTACCTTCATGTCCCAATTTGCCCTTCACACCAAGGGTACCTCAGGTTCGTGGTACAAAACTGTCCTTATCCGTTTCAGACGCTGCCGTTTGGATTGTCCACGGCACCCAGGGTCTTTACCAAGGTAATGGCCGAAATGATGATCCTTCTTCGAAGAGAAGGCGTATTAATTATCCCTTACTTGGACGATCTCCTGATAAGGGCAAGATCCAGAGAACAGCTGGAGGTCGGAGTAGCACTAACTCAAGTAGTGCTCCATCAGCACGGGTGGATTCTGAATTTTCCAAAATCCTAACTGATCCCGACGACACGTCTGCTGTTCCTAGGGATGATTCTGGACACTGTTCAGAAAAAGGTATTTCTTCCGGAGGAGAAAGCCAGGGAGTTATCCGAATTAGTCAGGAACCTCCTAAAACCAGGGACAGTGTCTATGCATCAATGCACAAGAGTCCTGGGAAAAATGGTGGCTTCTTACGAAGCGATTCCATTCGGCAGATTCCATGCACGAATTTTTCAGTGGGATCTGCTAGACAAATGGTCCGGATCGCATCTGCAGATGCATCAGCGGATAAAATTGTCGACAAGGACAAGGGTCTCTCTGCTATGGTGGTTGCAGAGTGCTCATCTGTTAGAGGGCCGCAGATTCGGCATACAGAACTGGGTCCTAGTGACCACGGATGCCAGCCTGAGAGGCTGGGGAGCGGTCACACAAGGAAGAAACTTCCAGGGCGTGTGGTCAAGCCTGGAAACGTCTCTTCACATAAATATACTGGAACTAAGAGCAATCTACAATGCTCTAAGCCTGGCAAAACCTCTGCTTCAGGGTCAGCCGGTGTTGATCCAGTCGGACAACATCACGGCAGTCGCCCACGTAAACAGACAGGGCGGCACAAGAAGCAGGAGGGCAATGGCAGAAGCTGCAAGGATTCTTCGCTGGGCGGAAAATCATGTGATAGCACTGTCAGCAGTGTTCATCCCGGGAGTGGACAACTGGGAAGCAGACTTCCTCAGCAGACACGATCTTCACCCGGGAGAGTGGGGACTTCATCCAGAAGTCTTCCACATGATTGTAGTCCATTGGGAAAGACCAATGGTGGACATGATGGCGTCCCGCCTCAACAAAAAAACTGGACAGGTATTGCGCCAGGTCAAGAGACCCTCAGGCAATAGCTGTGGACGCTCTGGTAACACCATGGGTGTACCAGTCAGTGTATGTGTTCCCTCCTCTGCCTCTCATACCCAAGGTACTGAGAATTATACGGCAAAGGGGAGTAAGAACGATACTAGTGGCTCCGGACTGGCCAAGAAGGACTTGGTACCCGGAACTTCAGGAGATGCTCACGGAAGATCCGTGGCCTCTACCTCTAAGAAGGGATCTGCTTCAGCAGGGACCGTGTCTATTCCAAGACTTACCGCGGCTGCGTTTGACGGCATGGCGGTTGAACGCCGGATCCTAAGGGAAAAAGGCATTCCGGAAGAGGTCATCCCTACCCTGGTCAAAGCCAGGAAGGAGGTGACTGCACAACATTATCACCGCATTTGGAGAAAATATGTTGCATGGTGTGAGGCCAGGAAGGCCCCGACAGAGGAATTTCAACTGGGTCGATTCCTACATTTCCTGCAAACAGGATTATCTATGGGCCTCAAATTAGGGTCCATTAAGGTTCAAATTTCGTCCCTGTCGATTTTCTTCCAGAAAGAATTGGCTTCAGTTTCTGAAGTCCAGACTTTTGTAAAAGGAGTACTACATATATAGCCCCCGGTTGTGCCCCCAGTGGCACCGTGGGATCTCAATGTAGTTTTGGATTTTCTCAAATCCCATTGGTTTGAGCCACTCAAATCGGTAGATTTGAAATATCTTACATGGAAAGTGACCATGCTACTGGCCCTGGCTTCAGCCAGGAGAGTGTCGGAATTGGCGGCTTTATCGTATAAAAGCCCATATCTGATTTTCCATTCGGACAGGGCAGAATTGAGGACGCGTCCTCATTTTCTGCCTAAGGTGGTATCAGCGTTTCACCTGAACCAGCCTATTGTGGTGCCTGCGGCTACTAGCGATTTGGAGGATTCCAAGTTGCTGGACGTTGTCAGAGCATTGAAAATATATATTTCAAGGACGGCTGGAGTCAGAAAATCTGACTCGCTGTTTATACTGTATGCACCCAACAAGCTGGGTGCTCCTGCTTCTAAGCAGACGATTGCTCGTTGGATTTGTAGCACAATTCAACTGGCACATTCTGTGGCAGGCCTGCCACAGCCTAAATCTGTCAATGCCCACTCCACAAGGAAGGTGGGCTCATCTTGGGCGGCTGCCCGAGGGGTCTCGGCATTACAACTCTGCCGAGCAGCTTCGTGGTCAGGGGAGAACACGTTTGTAAAATTCTACAAATTTGATACCCTGGCTAAGGAGGACCTGGAGTTCTCTCATTCGGTGCTGCAGAGTCATCCGCACTCTCCCGCCCGTTTGGGAGCTTTGGTATAATCCCCATGGTCCTGACGGAGTCCCCAGCATCCACTAGGACGTCAGAGAAAATAAGAATTTACTCACCGGTAATTCTATTTCTCGTAGTCCGTAGTGGATGCTGGGCGCCCATCCCAAGTGCGGATTGTCTGCAATACTTGTACATAGTTATTGTTACAAAAAAATCGGGTTGTTTATTGTTGTGAGCCATCTTTTCACAAGTTGTACGGTGTGATTGGTGTGGCTGGTATGAGTCTTACCCGGGATTCAAAATCCTTCCTTATTGTGTACGCTCGTCCGGGCACAGTATCCTAACTGAGGCTTGGAGGAGGGTCATAGGGGGAGGAGCCAGTACACACCACCTAGTGGTCAAACTTTTAAATTTTGTGCCCTGTCTCCTGCGGAGCCGCTATTCCCCATGGTCCTGACGGAGTCCCCAGCATCCACTACGGACTACGAGAAATAGAATTACCGGTGAGTAAATTCTTATTTTTTTTCCAGTAGAACTACAGGTACCATCGGGCCCGTTTTTCTCCCGCATGCTGGTACTTGTGGTTCTCCAAGTACCAGCTTGCAGGGAGGCTTGCTGGGACTTGTAGTACTACTGGAAAAAACAATACTTTCAATTTTCTCAAGGCTATCAGCCCCCCATCCGCAGCCCTTGGATGGGGGGGACACAGCCTCGGGCTTCACCCCTGGCCCTTGGGTGGCTGGGGGGGGACCCCTTGATTGAAGGGGTCCCCACTCCCCCAGGGTACCCCGGCCAAGGGTGACTAGTTGGATATTTAATGCCACGGCCGCAGGGCGCTGTATAAAAGTGACCCCCGGCTGTGGCATTATCTGTCCAGCTAGTGGAGCCCGATGCTGGTGTAAAAAATACGGGGGACCCCTACTCTTTTTGTCCCCCGTATATTTTGCACCAGGCGCAGAGCCCGGTGCTGGTTTTAAAAATACGGGGGATCCCCTGTCAGTTTCCCCCCCCGGATTTTTAGAACCAGGACCGGCTCGAAGAGCCCGAGGCTGGTTATGCTTAGGAGGGGGGACCCCACGCAATGTTTTTTCTGATTTTTACCATTCCATTTAAAAAATAAATAAATAAATAAATAATATTTTTAAAAATATATAAATAATACTTGTGCCTCCAAAATAGACAAACCAAGTACCTAATCCCTTCTAATATAAATAGATATGCTATTACCAATAAAAAAAAACACCAAAAAAAACATGTTTTAAATTTTTTTTATTAGATTCTGCCACCAAAGTGTGGCGGATTGAAAATGACGAATTTACTGTCTAAAAGCACTGTTGTCGAATTTCCAAACTTCAATTGAATATACTTTTGGCGAATTGCCGCATTTGTACCATTGCAGAAATGTCGAATTTCAAAAAGTCGCATTTGGAAAGTCCGTTTTTTTTGAAGGAAAGTACTGAATTGCATTGTCGATTTTTTTTTTTTTTTTTTTTGGGGGCGAAAATGTCCCGTTTTTCGACATTTTCGGGAATTCGACCACAATTGCATATACCCCATAATATTAGCTGCGGTAATTGTTCGCACAAAATAGGCTTTTATCAGTCTATCCAATTATAGCCCATTTTTTCCATGCCAAAAATTTCCTATTTTCGCATGGAAACACATTCTATTTGTGAAAACCCACGGACCTATTTTTTTTTTCTTCCCGCGGCTGCAGAAAGCTTGGTGACTTATCTGGGACCTTCAGGCGAAAGAAATGCACTGATAAGTGCCAGCCTTGGGGGTAATACTTTAGCTCTGGATAAGCAACTTAGTGTGGCTAATTGGAAACCGCCCACAGTATTAGTATTATTAAGTAGAGCTTTTTTTTTTTTTATACTGGTTGATGAACATAATGTTGAGTTTACCTCTCAATGTTTACTGACTTCACACCAAAAAGAAACGTACTTTACCAGTAAAGTGTTTAGCAGTTGGTTTGTATACACTTGAAAAAAAGTGGATAAAAGTGAAGCCCTTACATTGTACTTTGTCCTTTTAACAGAGCATTCAAAGTATACTCTCAAAGCATCCCTGCAGCTTAGTGTACAAAGTGCATCACATTAATGCTTGCTAACACTGCAGTTAATGCTGAAACTGGCATGAAGTGCAAGCTTGTCAAAGTGTGTGCTTTTGTACAAGTCCTTGCTTACATTACTGGTTCAACTATCAGCTAAAGGACAATTATGCAGGCTTTTAGATCATGCACAATGCCTGTGTCTGTCAACTCTAACTAGAAGGCCATGCAAATATATTCTATAGATTAGCACATTAGAAGGAGTAATTGTACCAGTGAATGATTTGAATTGAAATGTCCATAACGTAGGCCAACCAAATATATCCACCGTTGCAACTAAAAGCTGCAGTTGCAAAAATGACACGTTAAACAGCCTCCACTTAACATGCTTTAATGTTACTGTGACATCCTCATTCTCAATAATTCCCAAATAGTCACTGGCATCTTATACCATATACTAATTGTATTGTCATCATGTTAAAGCCTAATTTAGCAATTTCTGCCTGTAATGTTTACAGTCTGTGTTAAGTGGAAAAGGAGAGAAAGGGCTCCATTTACACTGCTCAAAAAAATAAAGGGAACACTTAAACAACACATCCTAGATCTGAATGAATGAAATAATATTAAATACTTTGTTCTTTACATAGTTGAATGTGCTGACAACAAAATCACGCAAAAATGATCAATGGAAATCAAATTTATTAACCCATGGAGGTCTGGATTTGGAGTCACACTCAAAATTAAAGTGGAAAAACACACTACAGGCTGATCCAACTTTGATGTAATGTCCTTAAAACAAGTCAAAATGAGGCTCGGTAGTGTGTGTGGCCTCCACGTGCCTGTATGACCTCACTACAACGCCTGGGCATGCTCCTGTTGAGGTGGAGGATGGTCTCCTAAGGGATCTCCTCCCAGTCCTGGACTAAAGCATCCGCCAACTCCTGGACAGTCTGTGGTGCAACGTGGTGTTGGGGGATGGAGCGAGACATGATGTCCCAGATGTGCTCAATTGGATTCAGGTCTGGGGAACGGGCGGGCCAGTCCATAGCATCAATGCCTTTGTCTTGCAGGAACTGCTGACACACTCCAGCCACATGAGGTCTAGCATTGTCTTGCATTAGGAGGAACCCAGGGCCAACCGCACCAGCATATGGTCTCACAAGGGGTCTTAGGATCTCATCTCGGTACCTAATGGCAGTCAGGCTACCTCTGGCGAGCACATGGAGGACTGTGCAGCCCCCCAAAGAAATGTCACCCCACACCATTACTGACCCACTGCCAAACCGGTCATGCTGGAGGATGTTGCAAGCAGCAGAACGTTCTCCTTGGCGTCTCCAGACTCTGTCACGTCTGTCACATGTGCTCAGTGGGAACCTGCTTTCATCTGTGAAGAGCACAGGGCGCCAGTGGCGAATTTGACAATCTTGGTGTTCTCTGGCAAATGCCAAACATCCGGAACGGTGTTGGGCTGTAAGCACAACCCCCACCTGTGGACGTCGGGCCCTCATACCACCCTCATGGAGTCTGTTTCTGATCGTTTGAGTAGACACATGCACATTTGTGGCTTGCTGGAGGTCATTTTGCAGGGCTCTGGCAATGCTCCTCCTGTTCCTCCTTGCACAAAGGCGGTGGTATCGGTCCTGCTGCTGGGTTGTTGCCCTCCTACGGTCTCCTCCACGTCTCCTGATGTACTGGCCTGTCTCCTGGTAGCTCCTCCATGCCCTGGACACTACGCTGACAGATGCAGCAAACCTTCTTGCCACAGCTCGCATTGATGTGCCATCCTGGATGAGCTGCACTACCGGAGCCACTTGTGTGGGTTGTAGACTCCGTCTCATGCTACCACTAGAATGAAAGCACCGCCAGCTTTCAAAAGTGACCAAAACATCAGCCAGAAAGCATAGGAGCTGAGAAGTGTTCTGTGGTCACCACGTGCAGAACAACTCCTTTATTGGGGGTGTCTTGCTAACTGCCTGTAATTTCCACCTGTTCTCTATTCCATTTGCACAACAGCATGTGAAATTGATTGTCAATCAGTGTTGCTTCTTAAGTGGACAGTTTGATTTCACAGAAGTATGATTTGAAGTTACATTGCTTTGTTTAAGTGTTCCATTTATTTTTTGGAGCAGCGTATACAATGGTTGTGTCAAAATAGCTTTTAAAAAAATTTTTTTTTTTAGTTTTAATATATTTTAAGTATTCTTTTTTAAATTTTTTTTCTTTCTTTGCCCCTAGAAAATGGTTGGGGTATTTATCTACATTTGGGGTATAGTCCCATTACAACCAACTCGTAAATTAAAAAAAAACAACAAAAATAGTTTCTATGGGCATGATTCAATTCAGTGAAAGTTGAATAGCACCGGGAATAGGCGCTATTCAATACAGCGCAGTGGTAAGTCGGAAAATGTAAGAGGATGGTGGTGTACCCTTGGGCGCCTACCCTTTCTGTGGTCTTATGAGAGGGCCAAAACAATGGTCACCTTATAACATGGGTCGATGTATATGTGCAAGTGTGATTTGAAAACTGATAACGTAAAGTGTTGTATAAAATTAACACATATTTAATACACAATTACATATAAAACAACTTATAAAAGCTTACCAATAAGGTAAGCTAGGAGCCGCAGGTGTTAAATAGGGCAGGGTGGTCCAAGCTTCACCCTGCTCAGGCTCCTAAGCTTAATAATGGGTCAATGTCCCCGGATGGATGACAATACTCGTACAGTTTTGTTCAAACAAAGCAGAAACGTACCAGTGAGGTAGCTGCGGAGCCGTAGGTTTTGTAATAAGCAGGGTGGTCCAGACTTCACCCTGCTCTGGCTCCCAAGTTTACCACAGGTCGGTGTCAGATGGATGAACAATCGGTATTCCTTCTTTGGTCCGGTAGCCGTAGATCCATCCAATATGTGTTAATTTTATACAACACTTTACGTTATCAGTTTTCAAATCACACTTGCACATATACATCTACCCATGTTATAAGGTGACCATTGTTTTGGCCCTCTCATAAGACCACAGAAAGGGTAGGCGCCCAAGGTACACCACCATCCTCTTACATTTATACTTCTTGGGGTAAAGAAGGAAAACCCCGTAGGTGTATCCCAGGCTGCCTGGTTCCTTTCTAGCGCCCAATAAGTTTTCCCACACCCTGCAAGCACTTTGTAAGTCGGAAAATGCCTGTTCTCCCGGACTAAACAGGGTGTTTTGTCGAGAGAACAGGCATTCTCCGACTTAAGTGCCCAGTACAGCGCTGTTTTTGCCACGCTAAGGGCAGAAATCAGCATCGCACCGACACTTTTGGCGAATTTCTGCTAGCACCCCAGGGGGATAAGAGAAGAAATCCCGTACTTGGGTGTCACACAGCGCCATATTGAATAGCACCGTGAGCTACTTACCGGTGCTATTCAATTGTCAATGAATTGAATTGTGTACAATGTGTGTGTTTGATATCAGGTTGTATCATTGACATACATAAAATGACTATTTTGTTTAACATGGTGTTTTGGGTTTTTTTTTAAGCGACAAATTTATTGTAAAAGGATGCACATAAATGGAAGGAGATTGTTTCAGGGATAGGTAAATTAAACATTTTATTTTTACCCTGCCTTTTAAGTTAGTTGAGAAACCTGATAGGGTATGTTCACTCTACTGTATAGATGAGCAAAAAAACGCATGCAACCCTCTGACATTGGTAACAAAACCATACTGTAATTTTTTTTTTTACATGTGATTTTATTTCTGCTACTATCACTTGTCATTCTTCTGTTTTTAATCCATTTATTTATACAGGGTTCATTAGTAACCTGGGAAACTGTGGCCGATTAAATTTTTACCCCGTGGCTACTACTAGGGGCAGAAAAATGGCGCAATTCAATTGTTGCTCCGTTTAGATGCCTGGTAGCCACGGGGAGGACATTTCTTTAACCTCCTGAGGTGCCATAAGAAATGTGCACTAAGTCGGCACTTTGGGCGGAAGGCCAAAGCAGGACTCTAGACTGGTTTAGCCGTTTTACACAGCTAAACCCTGTTTGTTTGGGCGCGATATGCATGTGCACTCAAACTACAATTGGATTGTGACATTTGGGGTTCTGAACAGTCCCATTTACACAAGAAAATTAGACTCCCAAAACAAATGAATCAGCCCCTATTTGTCAGTTTTCCATGTACTAGCCAGTGATTTCTTGCATGTCATAGTAAATGTATACAAAGAAGAATAATTGTGACAGAGATCAGTTTGTCTGGGTGCACTCTGCCCCCTTCATGAATCTAATCTATAGTATTTTTACTTTAATAATTTATCAATCTTTATAAACATAAGGTACCAATACCCACATGGATTATCATCCTATATGCATGATCTCCCATACGGTATTATAATGGCCTGAATATTAGGCCATACAAAGCAAAATATAAAAAAAATATTTTTTGTTTAGAAATAGAAAAACAAGAAAAAAAGAAATGTTTATTAGACAGATTTCTGTCTTGTGTGAAATGTTGAATAAAATAAAATTGTTAAAACCAAATCGTGTGCCGCTTGTTATATCTTGTATATTTTGTATCACTCTTATGATGAGTATAAGTGTTCTAAGCTCCAATTATTTATATATATGCACCTAGTGAATATCAGTATAGTGCTCTTCTACCCAAATGTTTTTGCTATGCTATACCTATACATGAACAATGTAATCGTTTTGAGTGTACCACACTTATATTACATTTGGCAGTGTGAAAAGAAATAACAAATTACAGTTCCTGTCCAGGTTTTAGTGTCAACACTGTATTTATTTATTTATTTATAGACAATAATATGTTTACATTTCCCACTACTCTGTGTGTCATGTTGACATTGTATCCACTCATTCCTCTGACAGTGATAGGTTTCAAATACACACTGCATTATGTGCAGGGACTGGCAACAAATGTTGCTGCATATGTATCAGTATAAATTCTTGGCAATCTGCCAGTCTTCCTGTACTGCACAGATTTAGAGATGTGATTGCTTCTTATTCTTTAACCACGAATGATGCTGAAGTGTTCACTCTGTTTCAAACTATGTTCTATAACCATATATTTCTCATATGTATGATAGATATAATATCAATTGCTGCTTCTTATGATTTAGGGTAAATGATGGGGAATTGAATATACCAGTCCCCTTATTCACATCATTTGCATAAATTCCATAAATTATGTTATGCAGTTATAATAAGAGGCATGCATATGTGGGGATGAGGGCTACAATAGGCTGTCAGTCCGTACTGAGCCTCACCAGCAATCCTGGGTTATTAGGAAACGGACTATGTCAGAGAATATAGCACAGTTGATGTTAAAGTGAGCTTGCTTTCTTATGTACAAGACCCATAAGCTGGCATGCTCCGCATGGTTTAATATATGTTAAACAAAAACGAAATGCAAGTTTCTGACAGCCTAAGTATGGTCATATAATCCTCATGCCCTCCCTCCTATGGTCGCATATCATTATACATAACTATGTATCTGAGGGTGTCTCTTTCTTTGAGTATACATAAGCATCAGATTGTTGGTCATTCTCCTAAGATGATAAGCTATCACATGAATGTACGATACATGGGCAGATAAATTAGGAGCTTTTAGAACAACACATTAGTATTAGCGGCGCACGGCTACACCAATGCGCATTTCGCTCTTTGTTAGAGCTTCTTCTGGGCTGTAGCGTCCAGCGCCCGCCTCCTCATGCAGTTTATACCATGAGGGGACCATGGATAATAAGATCTAGGAAGGTTATGCTCTCCTGACTGATCTCAGATGTTAATTTCAGATTGAATTCATTATCATTTAAAATTGATATGAACTCTTCAAGGTTCTCCTTCTCTCCCTCCTAAATGATCAAAATATCGTCTATGAATCTGTGCCAACTTATGTGTTCCGTGTGCTTGGCATTGACGTCATTAAAAACCCACTCCTTCTCCCACCATCCCAAGTATATATTCGCATATGTCGGGGCACAAGTACTCCCCATAGCGGTGCCCCGCACTTGAAGGAAGTATTTGTCATCAAATAAGAAGAAGTTTTTGGTTAATACAAAGTTCAACAATTGTAGTAGGAAGTCATCAAAATCTTGGTGTCTGCCCATGCTGAGAAAGTATTTAACAGCTCTTATTCCAATATCATGGCTAATGCTCGTGTATAATGCCTCGACATCACACGTGCATAGCCATGTATTGGGTTGTAAGTGGATATTTTCAAGTTTATTGAGTACATCCATAGAGTCTCGTATATACGAGGGTAATTCTAGTACGAAGCTTCTTAAGTTTAGATCTATAAAGATACTGGCTTTTTCGGCCATACTATCAATACCTGATATTATCGGTCTTCCAGGCGGGCATTCTTTACACTTGTGTACTTTAGGTAACATATTCAAGGTAGGTACCTTTGAATCTTTAACTTCGAGATAGTCAGCTCCTGTTTTAGTAATTATCTCATCCTGTAATGCATTGCTAACGAGTATTATACTCCTTTAGAAAATTCGCTGTCGGATTAAATATCAATCTCTTGTACGTTGAGATATCTGAAAGTTGCCTATATGCCTCCTTTAAATAAAGTTCCTTGCTCCAAAGGACGATGTTCCCCCCTTTGTGGAGGGTAAACGAATTAGGCATGAGGATTAATTGCCTATACCGCAAGTCTGAGAAACGGACGGGAGGTTTGAAAATCCCCCGCCCGCCAATGACAGTGAGATGTGAATACAGCGGACATGACGATTGGTCCCCCCACGGTATAAACTGCATGAGGAGGCGGGCGCCGGACGCTACAGCCCAGAAGAAGCTCTAACAAAGAGCGAAATGCGCATTGGTGTAGCCGTGCGCCGCTAATACTAATGTGTTGTTCTAAAAGCACCTAATTTATCTGCCCATGTATCGTACATTTATGTGATAGCTTATCTTAGGAGAATAACCAACAATCTGATGCTTATGTATACTCAGAGACACCCTCAGATACATAGTTATGTATAATGATATGCGACCATAGGAGGGAGGGCATGAGGATTATATGACCATACTTAGGCTGTCAGAAACTTGCATTTCGTTTTTGTTTAACATATATTAAACCATGCGGAGCATGCCAGCTTATGGGTCTTGTACATAAGAAAGCAAGCTCACTTTAACATCAACTATGCTATATTCTCTGACATAGTCCGTTTCCTAATAACCCAGGATTGCTGGTGAGGCTCAGTACGGACTGACAGCCTATTGTAGCCCTCATCCCCACATATGCATGCCTCTTATTATAACTGCATAACATAATTTATGGAATTTATGCAAAAATGGTGTGAAATAAGGGGACTGGTATATTTAATTCCCCATCATTTATCCTAAATCATAAGAAGCAGCAATTGATATTATATCTATCATACATATGAGAAATATATGGTTATACAACATAGTTTGAACTGAGAGTGAACACTTCAGCATCATTCGTGGTTAAAGAATAAGAAGCAATCACATCTCTAAATCTGTGCAGTACAGGAAGACTGGCAGATTGCCAAGAATTTATACTGATACATATGCAGCAACATTTGTTGCCAGTCCCTGCACATAAAGCAGTGTGTATTTGAAACCTATCACTGTCAGAGGAATGAGTGGATACAATGTCAACATCGCACACAGAGTAGTGGGAAATTTAAACATTATTGTCTATCAATAAATATAAAGCAGATACAGTGTTGACACTAAAACCTGGACAGGAACTGTAATTTGTTATTTCTTTTCACACTGCCAAATGTAATATGTGTGGTACACTCAAAACGATTACATTGTTCATGTATAGGTATAGCACAGCAAAAACATTTGGGTAGAAGAGCACTATACTGATATTCACTAGGTGCATATATATAAATAATTGGAGCTTAGAACACTTATACTCATCATAAGAGTGATATAAAATATACAAGATATAACAAGCGGCACACGATTTGGTTTTAACAATTTTATTTTATTCTTACTTTCACACAAGACAGAAATCTGTCTAATAAACATTTCTTCTTTTCACGTTTTTCTATTTCTAAACAAAAAATGTTTTTTTAATATTTCGCTTTGTATGGCCTAATATTCAGGCCATTATAATACCGTATGGGAGATCATGCATATAGGATGATATTCCATGTGGGTATTGGTACCTTATGTTTATAAAGATTGATAAATTATTAAAGTAAAAATACTATAGATTAGATTCATGAAGGGGGCAGAGTGCACCCAGACAAACTGATCTCTGTCACAATTATTCTTCTTTGTATACATTTTGTAGATCAGTGGGTAGCACCAGTGTTAAAATTATTTGAATGTATCTAGTTGAAATCTAACGCTTAACCCCTTATATTAAAATCCATTTATCATTAGTTCTGGTGCGGGATTTTCTTTCTCTAAAATGTCATAGTAAATGTAAAGCTGGCTGCAAAAAAATGTTGGATACTTCCTTGTGTAGGGGACACAATTTTGATGTGACTACTCGAGTCAGTTGGGGTGTTACTGGGACCTAATAGTGCAGTCAGAAGATTAGAAGTCACCCAGGCAAGTTGGGGTCAACGCTAAGACGTCTGATCCATACTAGTTTGAGCCTATTGCCTCAATATTGGTTGAGACTCTCCAGTGTGTATGGTCAGCATGACCTAGGGAACCTTCAACACTCGTAAACAGCTATTTAAACTTGTCCAATTATGACATGGGAAAAAGGCAGACGGCATGCAGAATAATTTTGTCTAGTTAAAACTGGCTCATTATTACAGACATGTTTTATTTTCTTCAGAAATAAACATACTTTGGTATCTTTTTTTTTTTAATGATTTTACTAGTAACTAGAATTAATGTTTGGGCTTGATACAAATCAGCATGGATTGAATAGCGCCGGGAATCTGGTTCCGCTGTCATGTCGGGGAAGGCTGGTTCTCGCAAACTAAACAGGGTGTTTTGCTGTGAGAAACGGCATTCTATGTCTAAGTGCCCGGCACAATGCTGTTTCCACCGCGGGTAGAAATTGTCATCTTGCCAGCACTTGTCGGATTTCTGCTTGCACCCCAGGAGGGGTGTGACAAAAGAAATCCTCTCATTGGGTGTCACAGCGCACTGAATTGAATCGAGCCAAATGTAACGTTTGTCACAAAATAAAAATTCTTTGAATTATGGTTTTACATAAATTATATTTAAATTTGTAACTCGTGCTTTGAGGCAACCTAAATACTGTAGATGCTGTATAGTCTACCAAGAAATGGTTGTAATGTTTGCTTTTTTTTTTTTAATGCACAAAAAGGTATTAAGAAATGTCTGTCATATCCTTGCTAAATAACAGCTGGTGTGAATTGTGGTATTAACGAGGCTCTTGGTAGATGTGGGAGAAGGCTGCATACCACAGTATTCAATACCGGTGCAATCTGTGGTGTTCTGCTTAACATACTTCACAGCATACATATATAGAAGAAGGTTTAAGACCACATAGGTGTAGTGCAAATGAGCTAATGGTAATTTAGTCAGTCCCCCATGACTGATACTTCCGTCCTATCTTCCTCCACCTTTCTCCTATCTTCCTGCAGGGACAGCACAAAATGTAAAAAAAAAAAAAATCTCCCACAGAGTGAATAATCTTGATTTCAAGTTAAGTTATATTTTGATTTAAGAAATCAACAGTTTTTCTACAGACGATTCATGGATAAGAGCTACAGTGACGTTTGCATGACAGCAGTCTGTATGTGTATCAGTTGGTTAGTCTGTGACTTTCAAGTGTTTCATATCTGCTAATGGCTTAAGTCAATAATGTGTTTCTTTCATTTGCAGGGTTGGTTAGTAGACCTTATAAATAAGTTTGGCGCATTAAATGGGTTCCAGATCCTGCATGATCGATTTATGAATGGCTCTGCATTGAATGTTCAAATCATTGCCGCTCTCATAAAGTAAGTTGCAAAGTTCCAAATTATTATATTGAAAGTATTTGTTTGGTATTGAAAACGGCACCATGCAATTGTAGGATAAGACTGATTCTACTTAAAGGACCACTTTACAAAACACAAATATACTATTTGGGATTTTTTTTTTTTTTTCTTTTGATGCGGCTCTGGATGAGACTGCTTTTTCCTTTTATTTTGACTCTTGTCAGATACGTGATTCATAGGGGCAAATACAGTTGTTTGTGCCAGTGGCTGCCAGTGCTGGGCACCTGACAGAGCAATTCAGTTGTTTCTCCTTTTGGACGCGAACAGCAGACACCACTACTGTTTGCAGCACTCGAGCTGGTGAGCAGAAATGTGCACAAAGTGACCAGTTTGGGCGACTAAAATGTACTTTTCACGTAATGCCCAACACTTTCATCATGTTTAGCTGTTTTACACAGCTAAACCTGGTCTGTCTGCTTGTGACAAGCACTTTAAATTGCTCCCCAAGATCTCACATCACTTTAGACAGGAGATTGTGCGCGCATAAACACTTGAATAGCCGCCATAGAAAGTGATGATAGATGGAGCCAATTATGGTAGATGCTGATACCACCAGCTATAACTTGGAAGCAAAGATGTTTTTCCTAAATAAACTAAAATGAATGAAATCCATAAAATCTGGGTTTTTTTGTTTTGTTTTTCTTGGAACTGAGCTGTCAGATGGCATATGAAATGACCCTCCAGGGGATAGGTTTCCTCAAAACCTGTAAAGGCTATATATAGCCAAGCGAACAATGTTTTCTAATGTAGGCATATCTCCTGTGATGTGATACAACTAATATTGCTGTTTTCTAAGGATTATAACAGACTGATATGGCCCATGGAGAGACTTTAGAGGAAATAACAGAATTTGAAGCAGAGTTGAAAAAAATCAAGTGCTCTGTGCTGCATGCTTGACTCTGCCAGCAGACTTTATAACCCTATCCTAGCCCAGTGAGGGGAATGCTAGTTAGATTTGCCCCTTAATATTGCAAATCCTTTCTGCAAGGGTACTGGATGTATGGGTTGTTGTTTTTTTTAAATAAGCTTTTTAGAGTGAAAACAATCCAGATTTCTGTTTTGTGATTTAAGTTTAATTGAAATTGTATTTTTTTTTTTTTTTTTTTTTCCCCCCCTTCAGGCCATTTGGACAGTGCTATGATTTTTTAACTCTCCACACAGTCAAGAAGTATTTTCTTCCAATTATAGAAATGGTTCCTCAGTTTTTAGAAAATCTAACTGATGAGGAGTTGAAAAAAGAAGCAAAGAATGAAGCCAAAAATGATGCTCTGTCCATGATAATAAAATCCCTTAAAAACCTAGCTTCCCGAGTTCCAGGGCAAGAAGAAACTGTCAAAAATTTAGAAATTTTTAGGCTTAAAATGATACTTAGGTAAGTTTTGTGTGTATGTGTATGACCTATTCATGTTCCATCTGGTTATAATAGCCTCATACTTATAAAAGATTCAAACTTGAACATATGTCTACAAGTTTTTTAAATCTGCTACCTACTAGCTTTCTGTCCGCTGATTAGTGAAGTGTAGGGAGCTATGCAAATTCCAGGTGCGGTAAGCCCGGAGGGTGCACTTAGAAAAGATATCTGTTCAAACCCTCCTGAGGTGATAACAGAAATCTGCTTCAAAAGCACCCTCAGGGTTTATAAATGATGTAAGGGAACCAAAAGTCTGCGGTAAAGGCCCATATAGATGTGCCGATGTGGGAGAGATGTGTGCTGAGCGAACCGCTCAGCACAGCGCGACGTGTGCTGAGCGTGCGGGGGGAGACGGGGGGGCTGCTAATTTCACCCAGCGGGTGAAGTGAGCGACCCGCTAGATTGGCCTGCATGCAGGCCAATCTAGCACCAGTGATAGCGATGCGCAGGGCTGTGCAACGCTATCGCTGTAGGGGGTACACACGGAGCGATAATGCTTAAATTCTAAGCAATCTGGTCAGATTGCTTTGAATATTGCTCCATGAGTACCCCCCTTAAGTCCTGCCGCTAATTGAATTCCCCCTAAAGTCTCAGCATTTTCAAGCTGCCCTCGGTGAATTAAATAAGCAGGTGGTTATTCTGTAGTAGTTTTGGGCATAAAGCTCATCCTTCTAAGAATGGAGAACATACAATAGAAATAATGGACCCTTGTGAGTTTTTACCATCCTTCACAATGGACATGTTTACTTTTATTTTGTACTGTAATTTTACTTTTCTGAGTAAAACAAATCTGCATTAAAGTGCTTCTTTTCCAGGTTGTTACAAATTTCTTCCTTTAATGGAAAAATGAATGCACTTAATGAAGTGAACAAAGTTATATCAAGTGTATCGTACTATACACACAGACATGGCAATCCAGAGGAGGAGGAGTGGCTGACTGCAGAACGTATGGCAGTAAGTATGACGTTCAAGTTTAATCCTAGTAACCTTATACATGATTTAAATATATGGGTTCAGTAGGATTTGCCGGCCCTCAATATACAGACAGTAGCATCCCGGATGCCAGTTTGCCGTCAGCGGAGCGAGTGCAAAGATTCTTCTTGCGGGCTCGCTGCTATAGCCACGCTGCGCTCGCCACAGGTTCTATTCCCACTCTAGGGGTGTCGTGGATACCCACTAGTGGGAATAGCCCTGTTGCGCCAGTATTCCGGCTGCCGGCTTTGCCAGCTGTCTGAATTCCAGCCACAGGAGGATTTATTACAAGGTAACCAAAGCGACTGCTTAGGGCCCTGTTGGTCCCAGGGGGGCCCGCCGACAAGGCTGTATAAAGGGCATTTCTGAAGGACCACGAACCTCACCGAACTTGTCCGAGAGCTGGGCTGGCTGATTACTTCCAGCAGGCTGTCAGTGATTTGACAGCTGATGGGTGTCTGCTTGTGACCAGTCATGACACACGTATGTATGACTTTAGAAGCTTAGAGAGATGAGCCGGGATGTGCACAGAAAAAAAAAACTTCCAGTGTACCTTATTACAGTATATTTTCAATTTTATATAACATCCACCTACTTCAAATTCCAATCAGTCGGCAGCGGGGAATGGGGGTGGACAGTGCTATTTTAAGTACACTGTCTAACATCTGCCTGCTACAATCATGGCTGGGGAGGAGGCACACACTGACTGACAATATATCAATATGCTGTAATACTCTATTTTAAGTACTACTGTGTATGGCAGATGCCTGCTACAATCGGTAGGGAACTGATATGTAATAAATATAGTCACACTGACTGAGGGGTATAATGGTATTATAAGGGATGGGGGACCTACTAAGCTAATACAGTCAGTATTGCATTATACATCAGTGCCCCCTACACACACAAAAACACACTGATTGTAGCACGTTGCCCATCACCTATTAGCAGGTCCCCCATCCCTTATAATATCTGTTAGTGCACCCCTCAGTCAGTGACTGTATTAACTATATATCCGTGCCTTTAGTTTGACTTTATTATACAAGGTCTGACAATTAAGTTAGCAGACTCTCCACAGTGCAGTAGCGGATTTACCACTTGCAACCAAAGCAGCCGCAAGGGACTGACCGGTCCCAGGGGGCTCACCAAAGATCATAGAATCAGGGGCGCTTTTCTGATTTCCGCCAAAAAATGTCTAAGTGCTGGGCTGATTACAGTGACTAGATATATGCCAGGTGTGATTTTAAGGGCAGCATGGACGGTGCAATGGTTAGTATTAATGCCTCACAGCACTTGGGTCATAGGTTTCATTCCCACCATGGCCTTAACTGTGTGGAGTTTGTATATTCTCCCCGTATTTGCATGGGCTTCCTCCGGGTACTCCGGTTTCCTCCCACAATCCAAAAATATATATACTGGTAGGTTAATTGGCTCCCAGCAAAATTAACCCTCGGGTGAATGTGTACATGTGGTAGGGAATATAGATTGTAAGCGCCTCTGGGGAAGGAGAATATGTGTGCGCTATATAAATAACTGGTACTAAATAATAATCAATAAACTAGTGTAATTACCATATGCCTGCTATAATCACCTGCGGGCAGATTGGGGAGCATACTCTGACTTGGCGGTGTAATGAGTGGGGACCTGTCTGCTACAGTTGGTTGGGGGGCGGTGGGGGGGCACACTGAGGATTGTTGTAGGAAGGGGGGACCCAAATCCGTGTCTTGCTTAGGGCCCCATGAGGTCTAAATCCACCTCTGATTCCAGCGTCCGTATCCTGAACACCAGGATCCCGTCAGCCGGCATATTGAACGTATACCAAATATATAGTTTTCTGTTTTATTTTTCCCTTCATGTTGACAGTTTGCAAAGATTTCATATTCATGTTAGACCTTATTACACCGATTTGTAATTGTAATGCGTTGTTATGCCTTTTAGTACCTTTCCTGTGATTTTTAAGCCACACTCCAATACACACATTTATAGCTGTTGCTACAGAATAGTGCAGCCTGGTACATGTTGAAGAAGTCGTGTTATCAATATCTTAATGCTTACTGGGGCAAAAGGCTCATTTGTTAGACCCTTGATGATATTTATCTTTTCACATACTTTTGTAAATGCAAGCTGGTTCGTCAAAAAGCTGTTCTGAAAGCAGATTATCTCAAGCCTGGAAAAATCAGCGTGGCTAACAAAAATGGTGCTTAACATTTTTTGTATTTTAATAGAGGTCTTTCCCTATGAAGATTTTAAGAACATCTTGTTTTTTTCCTTTGTGTTAATGTAATAACATTTTAGGAATGGATCCAACAGAACAATATCCTATCAATTGTTTTACGTGATAGCCTTCACCAACCGCAATATGTTGAAAAATTAGAGAAAATTCTTAGATTTGTCATCAAGGAAAAAGCCCTAACTCTGCAGGACCTAGACAACATTTGGGCAGCACAGGTAATTCACTGGTTTTCTTACGGATTTGTTATTTTCTGAATGTTAGATTTAGTTTTCTGCTTGCTTCTTGACCCAACGCTAGTCTTTATTCCTATATGTCCGCGTCTGTTGTGAATTCACTTTATGAAGGCATCTAGGGAAACAGTTGCAAAAAATTCTTTATTTTAAATTACATGGTTTTGTTGTGTTTTTTTTTTTTTTTAATTACTTTAATAAATAATAAAAATAGGATTTTAATACCTACCGGTATATCCTTTTTTTCTGCTGCGGGGTACACTGGGCTCCACAAGGATTGGACAGTGGGGTGTAGAGTAGGATCTTGATCCGAGGCACCAACAGGCTCAAAGCTTTGACTGTTCCCAGTATGCACAGCGCCACCTCCTATATCACCCCGCCTCCCCGCACAGGAGCTCAGTTTTGTAAGTTGGTGCTGCAGTAAGCAGGCACTTAACAGAGAGGCTGCTCCAAGCAGCCCTAAGAAAAGCTTTTTATGAGAAAAAAGTGAAGACTTCAAGGGCAGCAGCGGTGGTAAATGTCTTGTGATATTCACTGCTGCAGCTCCAGCTCTCCCCAGCGGCGCTATACACTCCCGAGCCCTGGTTGCCAGGTACCTATAGCGGAGGCTCCGGTTTTCTTCACGTTAGACACACATGGCTGGGGCTCTCCAGGATCGCGTGGCTGCGCTTCGGGAGGTGGTAAGTGGGTCCCGCTTGCGGGACCCGGTCTTTATCGCGATCCGGCGCGGTCAGTGGGAGGCGGGCCGCGCGCGCTGGAGGTGGACACTGTGGCAGTACAGGCGATCCCACTAGATCACCAGGGCATGGGCGCAGGTCAGGTTTTCTCTCTAAACCGGTTTTTATATCGCCCACAGTACCCGGTGGTTTTGCCAGCAGAGGGGATAAGGCTTAGACCTGAAGCCCCTCCCCCAGCCCCAGGTCGCCATTTCCTGCAAGTGTTCCCGCCCTGGAGCTGCATTTCTGTCTTTTCCTCACTCCCTGTCAGTGTCTGCGGCGCCATTATTCCTCAGCTCACTGTTCCTGGGACTTCTTGGGCAAATCCTCCTATGTAAAGCCGCCTGGTTGTCAGCGCTGTGCCTTTTACATGACACTTAAGTATTCTACCTGCCTTTTTAGACGGTGATAGCTAAGAAAGAGTGCATTTAGTCTGGATTTTATAGTAAAATTACCCTGTGATATACATCCAGTTCTTACTGTGTACTGTTATATCTATTGACGATTTAGCAATATAAGCTAGTCCAGTGCAGTATTATTGTCAGTAATAACCTCTGCATTGTACAAACTGTGACTTTCTGTGTGTGCATTTGATAGCTGAGTGGTGTCCATTTCGTGTCTTTCACTCAACTTGCTATCCCTATATTCCATAACCTGAGGAGGCTTGGTGCGTCAGGTGTTATCTAATATAGGATTTTCACAAAGATATACTGTATTACTTATTTTTCTCTGTGATTTAGTCACCATATATCTCCTCTATCTCTGCTAGTGCTGACTACACTGCGCAGGAGTTTGGGTCCAAAGGTATAGTGCTGCTGATAATTGTACTGTGTTGCCTCACACTGCAAGTTATATCATTTCTGCTTCTGAGGGTAAGGGTGCTGGGTCTGAACACACTGCTGGTGTTGCTGAAGCCACAGACCCATATGAGGAGAATATAGCAGCTGTGGGCTCTGGTTCTGGGGGATCCTTGCCCCCCAGTGGGACTGTGGCAACTGAGGCACATACTGACCCACCGTGGGCCGCTTTTTCCACGTTTCTACATACGCTAGTTCATAAACTAACACCCCCTATGGGACCCCCAATGCCGGTACAACCGTATGTGGTCCCTGCAGCTAACCCGCCATGGGCGGACGATTTATCTGCTCAATTGAAGAAGTTGAACCAGTCCTTGACTACTAAAAAGTGTGACCTACGCTCGCCTAAGTCCAAGAGGTCCTCTAAGCGAGCGCTTATCTCCTCACAATCCACTGCTGTCACTGACACCTCGTCTGATGAAGACTGCACATATACTGACTCAGATACGGCTGATGGGGAGGGGTGTTCACATGTGGATGTTCCTGATCTTTTGGAGGCTATTAAGTTAATTCTGCAGATTACGGATGATCCAGAGCCATCCGTCCCTCCTAAGAAACCAGATAGGTTCAAGCGTCAGAAGGCGGTTAAACAAGTTTTACCTCACTCTGATGACCTAGTGGATATACATCAGGAACCCTGGGAAAACCCGGGTACGAAGTTTGTGCCTCAAAAGAAGATGCTGGCTCGCTATCCCTTCGCGCCAGAGCTGTCTAAGAATTAGGAACCACCTCCTCCAGTGGACTCACATGTGGCTAGGATGGTGGTTTCCTCAGCTCTACCTGTCACTACCGTTACGTCTCTAAAAGAGCCTACGGATAAACGTGTGGAGGGTTGTCTGAAAGCGATTTACACCCTCACGGGTGCTGCACAAAGGCCCACTATTGCAGCTACATGGGCTGCAGAGGCTATTGAAGCATGGGCCTTGGAGTTAGAAGCTGAAATCTCCTCTGAACATGCTAGACAATGCTTATCATATATTGTCACAGCTTCTCGATATATTAAAGAGGCAGCTTCTGATGCCGGTATCCTAGCAGCCAAGGCCTCTACTACGTCAGTTTTGGCTCGCCGGATATTGTGGCCGAGATCTTGGTCCGTGGATCTGGACTCTAGAAAAACCCTGGAGGTACTCCCTTTCAAGGGAGATATTTTGTTTGGGGAGGACTTAAATAAGATAGTGGCTGACTTGGCTACTGCCAAAACTGCCTGTCTGCCTAATACCTCTCCTTCTGTGTCGAAGGCTAAAAGTCCGTCCTTTCGCCCCTTTCGTCCTTCAGGTAAAGCAAAAGGTCAGGCGTAACATAAGCAGGCCCGCACTTCCAAGCCTGGTAAGCCGAAGCCCAAAAGAGCCTGGGCTGCCCGTCAGCCAGCTGCCAAGACCGATAAGCCTGCCGCATGACGGGACGGGCCTCCCCCTGGGGGATCCCAGTGTGGGGGGCCGGCTTCTAGGGTATACCCAGAAATGGTTGAAGACCACTTCAGATGCCTGGGTACGGGAAATCGTCACTCGAGGTTACGCCATAGCCTTCAAAAACCGACCCCCTCATCGATTTTGCCAGACAGACGTCCCTTTGGACCAGACAAAGGCAAAAACTTTACACTCTGTGGTACAGACCCTCCTGGATACAGGAGTCGTAGTACAAGTGCCTCTTGCTCAGAGGGGCCGGGGGTACTATTCTCTGCTGTTTCTAGTCCCGAAACCGAATGGGTCCTCCCGGCCCATTCTCAACCTCAAGGCATTGAACAGGTTTGTGAAGGTTTCCAAGTTCCGTATGGAAACCCTTCGCTCTATAGTTCTGGCCTTGGAACCTGGGGACTACATGGTCTCCCTGGACATACAGGATGCTTACCTGCATATTCCTATAGCAGTGTCACATCGGCAATACCTGAGGTTTGCTATTGGCAACCTCCATTACCTGTTTCGGGCGTTACCTTTTGGTTTAACAACGGCTCCGCGAGTCTTCACCAAAGTCATGGCGGTGATGACGGTGGTACTCCGCCGTCAAGGGGTCAGGATACTGCTGTATCTGGACGACTTGTTAATCCTGGCAAATTCCCCAGATCCTCTCCTACGTCATCTGGATATGACGGTCCGGTTTCTACAAGCCCACGGGTGGCTCATTAACTGGAAGAAATCCTCCCTGGTCCCTGCTCAGAGCGTGGTGCACCTGGGAGCGCTATTGGACATTCACAACCAGAGGTTGTTCTTGTCTCAGGAGAAAGTCCTGAAGCTTCAGGACAGGATTCGTTGCTTCCTTTCTCATCCGCAAGTGTCGATACATTCGGCAATGCAGGTGCTGGGCCTCATGGTATCAGCATTCGACATGGTGGAGTATGCCCAATTCCATTCTCTCCCCCTCCAGAGGCTGATTCTAGCCAAGTGGGACGGCCTGCCTCACCGGATCAGATCTCAAATGATCTTATTGACTCCGGAGGTCCGTCTGTCGCTGCTTTGGTGGCTCCGGGACCGACAATTGTGCAGGGGTCGTCCCTACTGGATATCCAACTGGGTCCTGTTGACGACAGATGCCAGTTTAAGAGGTTGGGGCGTGGTGCTGGAGCAACACTCCCTTCAGGGTCGGTGGACCAAGGAGGAATCTCTCCTCTCGATCAACATTCTGGAATTGCGGGCGGTCTTCAATGCATTTCACCTGGCACAGCATTTAATTCAGAACCGTCCTGTTCAAGTACAGTCGGACAACGCCACCACAGTGGCTTACATAAATCATCAAGGCGGCGCTCGATGCCGTTTGGCAATGAAGGAAGTCTCACGGATTCTACGTTGGGCTGAACGCCATCTACCGGCCATATCGGCAATATTTATTCCGGGAGTCCTGAATTTGGAAGCGGACTTTCTCAGTCGTCAGGACGTGCATGCTGGCGAGTGGGGCCTCCATCCAGAAGTGTTTCAACTCCTAGTGGAAAAGTGGGGTCTTCCAGATGTGGATCTGATGGCGTCTCGACACAATCACAAGGTTCCGGTCTTCGGAGCAAGGACAATGGATCCTCAAGCAGCGTTCGTGGATGCGCTAGCCGTGCCGTGGAGGTTTTCGGCTGCCGTACGTGTTCCCTCCGGTGTCACTCCTGCCCAGGGTAATTCGGAAGTTCAAGCACGAAAAAGGAAATCTGCTTCTCATAGCTCCGGCGTGGCCCAGATGGCACTGGTTCTCAGACCTGCAGGGCCTATCGTCAGAGCGTACAATTCTACTTGCACAACGCCCAGACCTCCTCGTACAGTGCCCCTGTGTATACCTGGACCTGGCCCGGCTGTCTTTGACGGCGTGGCTCTTGAAGCTTCCGTCTTGAGGGCTAAGGGTTTCCCTGAAGAGGTCAATAAAACTATGTTACGGGCCAGGAAACCGTCTTCTGCTCGGATTTACCATAGGGTCTGGCATTCCTACTTTGTTTGGTGCGCATCTAACATTTATGACGCTTCCAAGTTTAGTACAGCCAAGCTTTTGGCTTTTCTGCAGCAAAGCCTGGAGTTAGGCCTGCGTCTGGCCTCCCTCAAGGTTCATATTTCTGCCTTGTCGGTGTGGTTCAGAGAAAAATTGCGACTTTACCTGATGTTCATACTTTCACTCAGGGTGTGTTGCGTATCCAACCGCCTTCCTGTGGCTCCTTGGGACTTGTCTGTGGTTTTGGAGGCGTTGCAAGAGCCTCCATTTGAACCCCTTGGTTCAGCTGACCTTATGTGGCTTTCTTTTAAGGTGGTGTTCTTGCTGGCTATTGCCTCTGCTAGAAGAGTGTCGGATCTGGGTGCCTTGTCTTGTAGTTCCCCATATCTGATTTTTCACCGTGACCGGTTGGTTCTTAGGACTCGTCCCGGATATTTATCTAAGGTGGTTTCTTCGATCCACCTTAATCAGGAGATTGTGGTTCCGGCCTTTGTCTCTCCTGATTGGTCTTCCAAAGAGCGGTCTTTGGATGTGGTACGGGCTCTCCGTATTTATGTGAAGAGAACTGCTTCTATTAAAAAATCTGATTCTCTTTGTTTTGTTTGGATTTCACAAACATGGCTGGCCTGCTCACAAGCAGACCCTGGCAAGATGGATTAGAATGGTGATTGCACATGCTTATGTGAGGGCTGGTCTGTCAGCTCCTGATCACATTAAGGCCCATTCTACTCGGTCTGTTGGACCTTCTTGGGCGGCCCAACGTGGTGCGACACTTGATCAATTGTGCAAGGCGGCTACGTGGTCCTCCGGGAACACGTTCATTAGGTTCCATGCCTTCGATACTGCCTCTTCCCAGGATGCTTCCTTTGGACGCCGGGTTCTTGTGCCCGCTACAGTGTGTCCCCTCCCATAAGGAACTGCTTTAGGACATCCCCATTGTCCAATCCTTGTGGAGCCCAGTGTACCCCGCAGCAGAAAACGAGTTTTATGGTAAGAACTTGCCTTTGTTAAAACTCTTTCTGCGAGGTACACTGGGCTCCACAAGGCGCCCGCCCTGACGCACTTGGCTTCTTTGGGTTTGTATGGCATTAGCCGCTGACACTTCTCTTGTCATGAGAGTGTGGTGTATGTGGCTACTAACTGTTGTTGTCTCTTTTCCTGCTACTGCATTGGGCTGGTTAACTAAAAGCTGAGCTCCTGTGCGGGGAGGCGGGGTTATATAGGAGGCGGCGCTGTGCATTCTGGGAACAGTCAAAGCTTTGAGCCTGTTGGTGCCTCGGATCTAGATCCTACTCTACACCCCATTGTCCAATCCTTGTGGAGCCCAGTGTACCTCGCAGAAAGAGTTTTAACAAAGGTAAGTTCTTACCATAAAACTCGTTATTGTAGTCCATAAGTGATATTGGGGTAAACTAGTATGATGGGGTATAGATGGGGTCCAAAGGAGCCAGTGCACTTTAAATTTTCTTCACTGGGTGTGCTGGCTTCTCCCCTCTATGCCTCCTCCCACAGGCAGTTATAGGTAAAAAACGTGCCCGAAGGAGAGAGGACATATATGAGAGAAGGAACATGATAACCGAAAAGGTGGTGAGAGTTATACACCAGCACACCACTAACATACAACAACCAGCAACGGCTGGTAACAGCAACAGCTGAACAGGTAACTATAGAACAAGAACCTGTAGAAAAGTACACGCACTGAGGCGGGAGCCCAATATCCCTTATGGACTACGAGAAAAGGATTTACCGGTGGGTATTAAAATCCTGTTTTCTCTAGCATCCATAAGGGATAATGGGGGAAACTAGTACAATGGGGACGTCCCAAAGCTTCCAGAATGGGTGGGAACGTGCGGAGACTGCTGCAGCACCGCCTGCCCAAATTTGGAATCCTGTTTGGCCAGGGTATCAAATTTGTAGAACTTCACAAAAGTGTTCTTCCCCGACCAGGTAGCAGCTCGACATAGTTGCAAGGCCGAAATTCCACGGATAGTCGCCCAGAAAGAGCCCATTGGTCTAGTAGAGTGGGCCTTTAGAGACTTAGGAACAGGTAAGGCTGCCAACACATAGGCCTGTTGTATAGTAAGCCTAATCCAACGAGCAATGGAGTGTTTTGAAGCAGGGCAACACTTCTTCTGCACATCTTAGAGCACGAACAAGGAATCAGTCTTACTGACCCGAGCTGTACGCTTGACCTCTGTCTTCAAGGTTCGCACAGCATCCAATGCCTCCGGTGGAGCAGAAGCATCAGAACTGGACTGAACCACAATAGGTTGATTCAGATGAAACGTGGAGACAACCTTCGGCAGGATCTGCTGGCTAGTCCGGAGCTCCGCTCTGTCCTCGTAAAAGACCAAGTAGAGACTTTTTCACGATAAGGCTCCCAATTCTGAAACATGTCAAGCAGAAACCAGGGCCATTAACTTCACCGTCTTCAAACCAGGAGGACTGTAGAAATTTTAACACTACTTCCAAATCCCAGGGTGCCGTAGGCGGCACAAAGGGAGGTTGTATGTGGAGTACCCCTTGCAAGAAGGTCTGAACTTCTAGCAACACTGCCAATTTCTTATGAAAGAAAATGGAGAGAGCTGAAATCTGGACCTTAATGGAACCCAGACGTAGACCTCCTCCACACCAGCCTGCAGGAAACGTCCAAAGTGAAACTCCGCAGACGGATACATGCGTTCCTCGCACCAAGAGACATACATCCTCCAGATATGATTAGTGTTTTGACATCACAGGTTTCCTGGCCTGAACCATGGTTGCAATAACCTTTGTGGAAAGGCCCTTGTGAGCTAGGATGTTCCGTTCAAAATCCATGCCGTCAAATGAAGTCGCCCCAAGTCCGGGTAGACGAAGGGTGGTTGTTATTATCTGTTGTTATTATTATTATTGTTATTATTATCATCATCATCATCCTTTATTTATATGGTGCCACAACGGCTCTGCAGCGCCCATTACACAGTACATAATAAAATGAGCAAACAAGAAAACCGCACTTATAGTACATGACAAAATAGGACAGGTATAGAAAACCCGGGGTTAGTTGCCATCAAAGGGAGTATGGCGTATAAGATAGTGTAAGTAAGAAAAGGAAAGGCACATGAGGAAAGAAGTCCCTGCTCTTGCGAGCTTACAATCTTAAAGGTGAGGGGCTAACAGACCAGAGTGACACAGACGGGGTAGACAGTGAGCATAGACAAGAGGGTTAGGAGGAGAGTTGACTGGGTTTGGTGAAGACGTGGGTCTTGAGAGCCCATTTGAAGTTTTGTAGAGAGGTGGAGAGTCGGATGGGGAGAGGTAGAGCATTCCAAAGATAGGGAGCAGCACTTGCAAAATCTTGTAGGTAGGAGTGGGAGGAGGTAATTAGTTGGCAGAGAGACGGCATGCATTAGCAGAGCGAAAAGGACGGGTGGGAATGTAAAGAGAGATTAGGTCAGAGATGTAAGAGAGAGAAGAGTGGGTGAGGGCTTTGTAGGTGAGTGTGAGAAGCTTGAATTGGATTCTGAATGGGAAGGGTAGCCAGTGAAGGTCCTGCAAGAGAGGGGATGTGGATGTAGTACGTTTGGTGAGGAAGATGAGACGTGCAGCAGCATTGAGGATAGATTGAAGTGGAGAGAGGCATTTTTGAGGGAGGCCAGATAGGAGGAGATTGCAGTAGTCTAATCTGGAGATGACCAGTGAGTGAATGAGGGTCTTAGTAGCGTCCTGGGTGAGAAAGGGTCTGATCCTAGAAATGTTTTTGAGGTGGAAATGGCAGGTTTTTGAGAGGTACTGAATGTGTGGTTTGAAGGAGAGGGAGTTACTCCAAGGATTACTCCAAGACATCGCATTTGGGGGCTAAAGGAGATAGTTAAGCTATCAATGGATAATGAAATTGTGGGAGGTCAGGTGATTCGGGAGGGAGGGAAGATGATCAGCTCAGTCGTTAGACATGTTAAGTTTAAGAAAGCGCTGGGACATCCAGGAGGAGATAGCAGAGAGACAGTTGGAGATACGAGTGAGGAGAGCAGGGGAGAGGTCAGAGGAGGAAAGGTAGATTTGAGTATCATCAGTGTAGAGATGATATTTTAAGTCAAAAGAGCTAATGAGCTCACCTAAAGAGGATGTGTGTAGAGAAAAAAGGAGAGGCCCAAGAACAGAACCTTGGGGGGGACACCTACTGGTAGAGGAAGTGGGGGGGGGAGGTGGAGTCATGAGAGGAGACAGAGAAAGAACAGTCAGAAAGGTAGAAGGACAGCCAGGAGAGAGCAGTATCACACAAACCAAGGGAGTAAAGGATTTGCAGGAGGAGAAGGTGGTCTACAGTGTCAAAAGCATCAGAGAGGTCAAGGAGAATAAGTAGAGAGTAGTGGCCCCTGGATTTCGCAGCAAGGTCGTAATTGCAGACTTTCGTGAGGGCAGTTTCAGTGGAGTGTTGAGGACGGAAACCAGACTGGAAAGGGTCGAGCAGTGAGTGGGATGAAAGAAAGACAGTGAGGCGGTTGTAGACAATACGCTCAAGGAGTTTGGAGGCAAAAGGGAGAAGAGAGATGGGTCGGTAGTTGGAGAGATTGGTTTGATTAAGGGTAGGTGTTTAAGAATCGGGGAGACAAGTGCATGCTTGAAGGCAGAAGGGATAGTGCCTGATGAGAGCGAGAGATTAAGTAGATGGGCAAGATGGGAACAGGCAGAAGAAGAGAGGAAGCGGAGAAGGCGGGAGGGAATAGGGTTAAGTGGAGAGGTGTAGGGGGGTGAGGACCGGATGAGAACCATGACTTCCTCTCCAGATACAGGAAAGAAAGATGTTAGAGTTGGTAGGAGGGAAGGAGAGGGGGGGTTGAAGAAGATCTCTTCTGAGTGGTAGAGGCCAAGGATCTTCGACGGACATGTCCAGAAGATCCGCGTACCACGCCCTTGGAGGCCAATCCGGGGTAATCAGAATTGCCTGGACCCCTTGATTCCTGATTCGCTTTAGCACTCATAGGAGCAATGGGATCTCGATCGGAGGAAACCGGTAGACCAGCCTGTACGGCCAAGGCAACTCCAGTGCATCCACTGCCGTCGCCTGAGGGTCCCTGGTCTGCGAGCAGTACCAGGGAAGTTTCTTATTGAGACGAGAAGCCATGTCTATAAGAGACCCCACTCCCCCAGGTGGAGATCATGACGACTCAGGAAGTCCTGCCTCCCAGTTGCCCACACCCGGAATTAAGATTGCTGACATGGCTCTTGCGTTTCTTTCCGCCCAGAGGAGATTCTTTGACACCTCTCGCATGCAGGCTCTGCTTTTTGTCCCTCCTTGTCAATTGATATACGCCACCTTCGTGGTGGTGTCCGACTGTACCTGGACTGTGTGATCCTTGAGCAGAGGAGACACCTGCAGCAGAGCATTGTAGCCTGCCCAAAGTTCCAGAATGTTGATTGGAAGGAGGCTTTCGTGGGCTAACCACCTGCCCTGGAACTGCGCCCCTTGGATGACAGCTCCCCATCCTCTCAGACTCTCTCATCCGTCGTGAGGAGGGTCCAATCCTGAATTCCAGACTGATGCCACCACAGGAGGGAATTCCTGGCCTGAGGTGACAGCCATATCATCCGGTGCATCCAGAGATGTGATCCGGACCACTTGCTCAGGAGATCCAATTGAAATGTTCTGGCATGGAATCTCCCATATTGTATTGCCTCGTATGAGGCGATAATCTTCCCCAACAATCTGATGCAAAGATGGATGTATACTTGAGCAGGTCGTAGCACCATCTCCTGGAGTGTTTTTGCCTTGTCTTCTGGTAGAAACACCTTCTGTGCCACAGTATCCAGCAACATCCCCAGGAACAGGAGCCTCTGCGTTGGATCCAGGTGGGACTTCTGTAAGTTGAGAATCCACCCATGGTCGGACAGAAGACAGTTGGTGCGGTCGATATAAGGCAACAAAAGTTCCCTGGATCTTGCCTTTATGAGGAGAACATCTAGATAAGGCACCACATTGATCCCTTGGATCCGGAGGTGAAACATCATCTCCGCCATCACCTTTGTGAATACCCTCGGTGCTGTTGACAGGCCGAAAGGCAGTGCCTGGAATTGGAAGTGATCGTCCAGCAGGGCAAACCACAGGTACGCCTGATGAGTAGACCAAATCGGAATATGGAGATAGGTGTCAATGATCTCCAAGTAGACCAGGATTCCATCTTGAACTTCAACACCTTTTAGATAAGGATTTAAGGCTTTCAGATTCAGAATGGGTCTGACCAAACCGTCTGGCTTCGGCACCACAAACAGGTTTGAGTAAAACCCCTTGCCACATTGCGGTAGATATACTGGAACAATGACGTGGTATTGGACCAATTTTTGAGTAGCCTGTTGTATCGTGACTTGCATATCCTCTAAAACTGGTAAGCTTGATTTGAAAAATTATTGGGGGAGGGGTATACTTGTCGAACTCCAGCTTGTAGCAATGAGAAACGAGCTCCCTGACCCACGCATCCTGGCAGGAGGACTCCCAGACGCGGCTGAAGTGACGCAGTCGAGCTCCCACCTCGAGATCCCCTCGGGGTGGGTTGGCACCGTCATGCTGAGGCTTTAGTGGAAGCAGAACGGATGGACTGTTCCTGAGGACTGGTAATTGCAGGTTTCCTGTACTTAATTCTGGTACCTCTAGCCGCATTGGAGGCACCTCTAGCCTTTGATCGAGATGTGCGATACCGAAAGTACTGGACAGATGGTCCCGGATAGGAACGTCTCCCTGGCGTGTCTCCAGAGGGGAGAAACGTGGATTTCCCGGCAGTAACCTTGGAAATCCAGGCATCCAGCTCAACCCCAAAAGCCATTCCCCAGAAAAGGGGAGGGGACTCCACATTACTTTTGGATTCTGCGTCCGCAATCCACTGACGCAACCACAAGGCCCCTGTGCATCAGCCCTAGCAGCTAAATCTGCAACAGCTTGTTTTAACAGACGAGTTTTCTGCACATTAGCAGTGAGCTGGGATGACATATCCGACATCTTAGTTTTAAGAGACCCTAACCAGTGGGGCTCTGTACCCTCTCCCCCAACCTCTTCACTAATTTGTGAATATTGACTGCATTGCTCACAGGAAACAGTCATTAGACAATGGAGAGAATCTGGTGTGACAGATACTGCACAGTAAGAACAAACACACACAGACAGTTATAATGCAAGCCTGCTTTTCCTACTGTATGTGAGAGGAGATACACAGAGAGGGAGAAATACCAGCACACCCAGGGCTGCACAGCCCCAGTGAGACTGTCAGCTCTGTATTCACAATAACACTAATAAATGCAGTCCTGAATAGGGTCAGAATAGTGTACAACAGTGGCTCCCCCCCTTAGCTACACCCTGTACCAGTTTCCAGCATGTCTGTGAGGCAGTAAGCATTGAGTGTGTGCTGCTGATAGCTGCTGTAAGCAGGGGAAGGCGCCAAACTCCACTGGTCCCGGTCTGAGGAAGCGCCGCCCCTCCAATGGCGCCGGAGCTGTACACAATATTTATACTGGCAAAGTCTCCCATAAGCTTAAAAGTTCACACAAGTGCTAGGTTAAGCATGTTTGTTCCAGTGTAGTCACGGGGGATCCTAGCGGGACCCCCCCAGGGAGGGTCCCGTACATCGCACCCGTTATCACCCTCACTTTGAACCGGGCCCCCCGTTGTGTACTCACCACTGATGTCACTTTCAGGCAGCGTTAGGGGTGTGCTGCATCAGCCAAGGCGCTGTGCCTTGCTGAACAAACAGCTCCTCAGAATGGTGGTCCTGCAGCGGGGAAGCGGCTCTGCACCTCGCAAGGCCAGTTACCATCCCCCCCCTAACTCCCATGGCGGAGGTTTGCTGTTGCCCAGACAGCTTACCGAAAAAAATAAAAGATTTAAATGAAATTAAAGAAAAACTCTGGAGCTGCCGAGATGTGCATCTTCTCCTGAGGGCACTTTTTTCTAAACGGTGTGTGTGAGGGGGCATAGAGGGGAGGAGCCAGCACACCCAGTTGAAGAAATTTAAAGTGCACTGACTCCTTTGGACCCAGTCTATACCCCATCGTACTAATTCTGTCCCCAATATCCCTTATGGATGCTAGAGAAAAAATGTCTATATATTGATTGTAGCTTGCGAGCAGGGCCTTCCTACCTTTGACTGTTTGTTATTACCCAGTTTTGTTATATCATTGTTATTTCCAATTGTAAAGCGCAATGGAATTTGCTGCGCTATATAAGAAACTGTTAATAAATAAATAATATATTGACCATGGTATCAAAAGAAACTCCTATGGGGTATATGCAATTGCCGCAAATGTCGAAAAACGGGCATTTTCGACACAAAAAAATGATTTCGACAATGCAATACAGTACTTTTCAACAAAAAAAAAATGGCTGTTTCAAATTCGACATTTTGCAATTCGACAGTTGTCAAATTCGACATGTCTGCAATGGTAAAAATGCGGCTTTTCGACAAAAGTATATTCAATTGAAGAATGTCGATTCGACAACAGTGCTTTTCGACAGTCATTTAGTCAATTTCAGTCTGCCTCATTTTGCTGGCGGGATATAATAACATTTTTTAAAAACATGTTTTTTTTTATTGCTAATAGCATATCTATTTATATTAGGAGGGATTTTCTACTTGGTTTGTCTATTAGGAGCCACAAGTATTATTTAATATATTTTTTAAAAGAATATATTTTTTTTTTACCGACTAAAATAATATGGAGAGATCAGAGCATGTTTTTCAGTGGGAAGGGGTGGGTATGGGTTAAAAATCATGAAAAAAAAAAATACGTGGGGTCCCCCCTCCTGAGCATAACCAGCCTTGGGCTCTTTGAGCCGGTCCTGGTTGTAAAAATACAGGGGAAAAAATGACAGGGGATCCCCCGTATTTTCACAACCAGCACCGGGCTCTGCGTCCGGTCCTGGTGCCAAAAATACGGGGGACAAAAAACGTAGAGGTCCCCCGTATTTTTAACACCAGCATTAAATCACTAACTAGTCACCCCTGGCCGGGGCACCCTGGAGGAGTGGCACTCTCCTGATTGGCTGTGCGCGTCTGAGCTGTCAGGCGGCGCATAGCACTATGCTGCTCCATTATAGTCAATGGTGGGAACTTTGTGGTCAGCGGTTGACCGCGAGTAACCTTAACCGCTGACGCAAAGTTCCCACCATTGAATATAATGGAGCGGCATAGTGCTATGTGCCGCCTGACAGCTGAGACGCGCACAGCCAATAAGGAGAGTGCCACGACGTGGCGCTCCCTGATTGGCTGAAGGGACCCTCTGTCACGGGGGGTTTCAGCATGGGACCCCTTTCAGTGCGTGGTCTGGGTTTTGCGTTTTATTATTTTGCCGAGTACGTGTATTACAAAGAAGAGGACAGATCTACACTGGATTTTTGTGAGTATAATTTTATTTACAGGTAACCCGTGGACTCTACGCGGAGAAGGGGACCGAGTCGGCGTGTCAACATAGGTAAGTATGTGTGTGTCGGTGTGCATGTATGTAATAAAGCTTTACTTTCACGGTGTCTGTGTATTGTTTTTATTTGGGTATTTTTTTGCAGTAGAACTACAGGTACCAGCGTGCCCCCCCCCCCCCCCCCCCCCCCCCCCCCCCCCGCATGCTGGTACTTGTGTTTCTCCAAGTACCAGCTTGCGTGGGAGGCTTAAAAAAACAATATTCTTTATTTTGTCACTTGGCTATCAGCCTCCCATCCGCAGCCCTTGGATGGGGGGGGCAGCCTTGGGCTTCACCCCTGGCCCTTGGGTGGCTGGAGGGGGGTACTCCTTGATTTAAGGGGTCCCCACTCCTCCAGGGTACCCCGGCCAGGGGTGACTAGTTAGTGATTTAATGCCACGGCCGCAGGGACCGATATTAAAGTGTCCCCCGGCTGCGGCATTATCTCTCTGACTAGTGGAGCCCGGTGCTGGTGATAAAATATGGGGGACCCCTAAGTTTTTTGTCCCCCGTATTTTTGGCACCAGGACCGGATGCAGAGCTTGGTGCTGGTTGTAAAAATACGGTGGATCCCCTGTCATTCGCTCCCCCCCCCGTATTTTTACAACCAGGACGAGGCTGGTTATGCTTAGGAGGGGGGACCACACGCATTTTTTTTCTTGATTTTTTTTAAACACTTTTGTGCCGTCCATGAAGTCGAATCCAGGACGCACGCTTTCGTCAATTGGTCCGTTTTTCGACATCGGGACTGTCGAATCCGTTTTTTATTGAATATGTCGAATTCGGGTCCCAGCGGGAGGGTGTCTGTCGAATTTAAAAACGGTCGAATTCCAGCCGGAATTCGAGCGCAATTGCATATACCTATATGTGTCCACCCCCCAGTAAATGTGTAATTGCATGTAAAGTGTTTATCTTTACACAAGTAAAGTATGCGTTTTGTTTTTCCTTTGCAGGCAGGAAAACATGAAGCCATTGTAAAAAATGTCCATGATTTACTTGCTAAACTAGCGTGGGATTTTTCCCCAGAACAACTTGACCATCTGTTTGATTGTTTTAAGGTAAATGCTTTTATTTAAAAGCTGCAGTCATAATTTGTTCCATGTTTAATACTTTTCTAGTACAGTGGATCCCAACCTCTGTCCTCAAGTACCCCTAATAGTTCATATTTTCCAGGTCTCCTCACAGGATTGCAAGTGAAATAATTTGCTCCACCTGTGGGTCTTTTATAATGTGTCAGTGAGTAATGAATACACCTGTTCAACTGCTAGGTGACCTGGAAAACACGAACTGTTTGGGGGTACTTGTGGACCAAGGTTGAGAACCACTGCTCTAGTAGGTAGATTAATAACTATAAACCCTTTTAGACTACTGTATGTGTTGCCATCTAGCAAGTACAATATTCTTAAAGGAAAAATTGTCTAGCCTGGTTTATAAATTGATCCTGATTGTGTATAAAACTTTTTTTTTTTTTCAATTGTATTTGTGTACTCTGTTTTTCCCATTTGTAAACTGTTCAATTGTGTCTGGTGCAAACACATTAACCCCAAGCCATTCACAAGGTTAGGCTGTAACTAATGTGAGCTTCAGACTTTAGTAAAAAAACAAACAAAAAAAAAAAACTGCAAAAGAGAAGTTGCAATCCCCCCCAACCCCTCTGCTCTCATCATTGAATTATTTTATAGTATGTATACTGAGGTAACTTTCCGTATTATTGACTGATTTTTTTTTTAGGCCAGTTGGACAAACGCAAGTAAAAAACAACGGGAAAAGTTGCTGGAGTTGATACGGCGACTAGCGGAGGATGACAAAGATGGCGTAATGGCTCATAAAGTGTTGAACCTTTTGTGGAATTTGGCTCACAGTGATGATGTACCAGTTGATATAATGGACCAAGCCTTGAGTGCTCACATTAAAATTTTGGATTACAGCTGCTCGCAGGTTAGTAAAGTAGGTTCATTTTTCTATCTTTTGCTTGGTTTTAATTAACATCACTAATGATAGCGCATGACACTTTTTTTTTCTAGGTTGCTAAATAAAGAAGTGTTTACCATAGATACATGTTAAAGTCCCTTTTGTACGGTCTTCCTCAGCATGCCCTAATTGTGGCAGTTATGGTGTTTGTAATACCTGCTGGCTTAAGTAGAACATTGACTGCAGGAAATGGAATGGGTTTTTATTTTGGTTGAAAAATATTCTTACTTGAATTTTTATTTTATTTCCTTGTTTTAGGATCGAGACACGCAGAAAATTCAGTGGATAGATCGCTTTATAGAGGAACTGCGTACAAATGACAAGTGGGTCATTCCAGCTCTAAAACAAATTAGAGAAATCTGCAGTTTATTTGGTGAAGCGCCACAAAATTTAAGGTAAGATTCCAAAGTACACTTTTTACCCAAAAATGTCAAAATCATAACTTTATCTAAATGTGGAGAAGCATAAAAATCTAGATTTATGTTTTTGACAAAAATCTTTCTTTTAGGTTTTATCATATGCTTCAGGTACTTTAACCTAGATTCCTTGTGGGGGGATGTATCAAGCCTCCTAAGGACATACTTTTGCCACTATGCGATATTGGATCATTTTCTACTTTTAGGACTTGTTTGGAAGTCTGAGGTAGTTTAAAGCCAAATTTGTGCAGAAATATAGAAAAACATATTTATTACCAGTTATTTATATAGTGCACAACTATTCCGCAGTGCTTTACAGAGAATACTTGTCCATTCACATCAGTCCCTGCCCCAGTGGAGCTTACATTCTATATTCCCTATCACATGTTTATGCAGACACATTCATGACTGAAAATATAATGTTTCATGCGCTTGTATTACTATGGCTGCTCAGATAAGTCAATAGATAATGTAAAAAAATATTGAGCGCTTGGAAAAGCTATAACTATGTGGTACCTGTAAAAAAGAAGTTTTGTTAGCATATGTTTACAGCCCTTTTTAAGAGCTTTGTTTGCGGTATCGCACAGTCCATAAGAGATCTAACTTTCCCTACCTCACTCTCAGTCCACGGGATTCCTCAGCCTGATGGTATAGATAGCTGTCCGTGGCTTGTATGTTCTTATCCTTCACCGCTGCGTCCAGCGGGGAAGCAGAGTTTGGCGGGTGACGTCACTCGGCGGCGTCCAATCTCCTAGGCGGCAGAATGTCCTTGTAATACCGCTATCCACCAACGCGTTTCGTGCTGTTTCTAGCACTTTGTCAAGGTTGGATATGTAGTTGAAAGGAGTCCTTTTTATACCTAAAACTTTATTAGTCACAAAACGGAAAACACGTCACTTCCGGTCCGGAAGTGATATAAAATGAGGGAACCGCATGGCTTAAAATACCACATTGATTTCAATGGGCCAAATTGAATTTTTCTAAAAACTGCTTGTATTAGACAAAAATAGATAAAAAACTATATAAACAGGTGCCACTATATTCTCTTCTAAAGTCAGTTGATTTGTGTGAATATAAAGATATTTATAAAAAAAACGATATTTATAAAAAAAACATTGAGCTCGATGTCTATATTGTGTCCTTTCGGGTATAATGTTTTTAACTCGAATATCCATCTGCTTTCGTTTTTCTTCAGTGTTGTAGTGATATCTCCACCTCTCCAATCCTTTTTTATTTTTTGAATCGGCAGAAATGTTAGCCCCATTGGGTCCTTATCATGTTTCTCCAAAAAATGATTAGACAAACTGTGCGTTTTTAATCCTTTTATTACGTTGTAGATCTGTTCGGCAAACCTGATTTTTGCCTTCCTTTTTGTCTGACCTACATATTGGTATCCACAGGGACAGGTTGCTATGTAGATTACACCTTCTGTTTCGCATGTAAGATGATCTTTAATTGCATATGTCTTCTTTGTAGTATATGATATAAAATCAGTCACAGGTTTAGTAGATTTTTCTTTTTCATTTTTGCATGCTTTGCATTGTAGGCATCTGAAGTTTCCTTTGGTATTCGTCCTATGTTGGGAATTTTCGTTCTTCAGAAAACTGGAAACTGTCAGTTACTTGATGTTCTTTGCTTTTCGGTATACTACTTGAGGTTTTTCTGGAAGTATCGGTCGCAGTGTTTCATCTAGTAACAGAATGTGCCAATGTGATTTCACCATATTTTCCACCAAATTGATGTTACTGGTGAATTGTGTGATAAAGGGGATGGAGTAGTTCGGATTTTTGTTCTTTTCTTTGTATCTCAAGAGTTCTTTCCTCTCCATTTGTTCTGTCTTGGCTATTTCTTGCTCTAATTTTTCACTTTGGTAATCCCTTTTCCACAAAGTTTGACATCATTTCTTGACTTTGTTCTTTAAAAATTTGCAAGTCTGTACAATTTCTTCTAATTCAATGAAATTGTCCTCTCGGGATGTTTGAGATCCAATTTCTGTGATGGTTGCTCGTAGTGGGGAGCATGTTTCCATTTACTTTTTTTATATGGGTTTTTGTTTGTATTGTTTAATTAGATATGTATATTTCTAAATCTAAAAAAAACACTTGTTCTTTACTTGAGATTGTGTCAAATTCTAGATTGATGTTATTGTTGTTGATATGAGTCTTGAAGTCTTCCAGTCTATCTTCTGTTCCGCTCCATATGAAGAAGATATCGTCAATATAGCGATACCAGCATATGAGAAAATCAGTGTATTCATTATTTGACCAGATATTGTCGTCTTCCCATTTGGCGCCAAGCTATGCCAACCTCTTTCTCGCCAAATGGGAAGACGACAATATCTGGTCAAATAATGAATACACTGATTTTCTCATATGCTGTTATCGCTATATTGACAATATCTTCTTCATATGGAGCGGAACAGAAGATAGACTGGAAGACTTCAAGACTCATATCAACAACAATAACATCACTGTGTCGGTACGCGTGTGTCGACATGTTTGACGAAGAGGGCTATGTGGAGGCAGAGCAAGTGCAGTTGATATGTGGAAGGTGTTAAATGATAATGTAAACTCCTTATATAAAAGGTTGGATAAAGCTGATACCTCGGGCCAGTCAGGGTCTCAACCAATGCCTGATCCTACAGCGCAGAGGCCCTCAGGGTCTCAAAAGCACCCACTATCCAAAATGGTTGACACAGATGTCGACACGGATTCTGACTCCAGTGTCGACGACAATGATGCAAAATTGCAACCGAAAATGACAAAAGCTATACGCTACATGATTATAGCAATGAAGTATGTTTTACACATATCAGAGGTAAACCCTGTCCCTGACAAGAGGGTTTATATGTATGGGGAGAAAAAGCAAGAGTTAAATGAGTTATGTGAAAGAGCATGGGATTCCCCAGATAAGAAAGTCCTGATTTCCAAAAGGTTACTTATGGCGTACCCTTTCCCGCCAGAGGACAGGGTGCGCTGGGAATCCTCCCCTAGGGTAGATAAAGCTCTCACACGTTTATCTAAGAAGGTGGCCCTGCCGTCGCAGGATACGGCCACCCTAAAGGATCCTGCAGATAGAAAGCAGGAAAGTATCCTGAAATCTGTTTATACACATTCAGGGACTCTACTGAGGCCGGCAATTGCGTCGGCGTGGATGTGTAGTGCTGTAGCAGCGTGGACAGATACTCTGTCTGAGGAAATGGATACCTTGGACAGGGATACCATTATGCTGACCCTGGGGCATATAAAAGACACTGTCCTATATATGAGGGATGCCCAGAGGGACATTTGCCTACTGGGCTCTAGAATTAATGCAATGTCAATTTCTGCCAGGAGGGTCCTGTGGACTCGGCAGTGGACAGGTGATGCCGACTCCAAAAAACACATGGAGGTGTTACCTTACAAGGGTGAGGAATTGTTTGGGGACGGTCTCTCGGACCTGGTTTCCACAGCTACTGCTAGGAAGTCAAACTTTTTGCCATATATTCCCTCACAACCTAAGAAAGCACCGTATTACCAAATGCAGTCCTTTCGCGCACAAAGAAGCAAGGAGGTCAGAGGTGCTTCCTTTCTTGCTAGAGGCAGGGGTAGAGGAAAAAAACTGCACCTTACAGCTAGTTCCCAGGAACAGAAGTCCTCCCCGGCTTCCACTAAATCTACCGCATGACGCTGGGGCTCCACGGGTGGAGAAAGGAGCGGTGGGGGCGCGTCTCCGACATTTCAGCCACCAGTGGGTTCGCTCACAGGTGGATCCCTGGGCTATACAGATTGTGTCTCAGGGATACAAGCTGGAATTCGAGGTGATGCCCCCTCAACGTTACCTAAAATCGGCCCTGCCAGCTTCCCCCATAGAAAGGGAAGTAGTGGTAGCGGCAATTCACAAGCTATTTCTTCAGCAGGTGGTGGTAAAGGTTCCCCTTCTTCAACAGGGAATGGGATACTATTCCACAATGTTTGTGGTACCGAAACCGGACGGTTCGGTCAAACCTATATTAAATTTAAAGTCCCTGAACATTTATCTGAAAAGATTCAAGTTCAAAATGGAATCGCTCAGAGCGGTTGTTGCAAGCCTGGAAGAGGGGGATTTTATGGTGTCTCTGGACATCAAGGATGCTTCCTTGCATGTCCCCATTTATCCGCCTCATCAGGAGTACCTCAGATTTGTGGTACAGGACTGTCATTACCAATTCCAGACGTTGCCGTTTGGGCTCTACACGGCACCGAGAATATTACCAAGGTAATGGCAGAAATGATGGTGATCCTGAGAAAGCAAGGAGTCACAGTTATCCCATACTTGGAGATCTCCTCATAAAGGCGAGGTCAAGGGAGCAGTTGCAGATCAGCGTAGCGCACTCTCCGGAAGTGTTGCAACAGCATGGCTGGATTCTGAATATCCCAAAGTCGCAGCTGATTCCTACGACGCGTCTGCCCTTTCTGGGCATGATTCTGGACACAGACCAGAAGAAGGTGTTTCTCCCGACGGAGAAGGCTCAAGAGCTTGAGACTCTAGTCAGAGACCTCTTAAAACCGAAACAGGTGTCGGTGCATCACTGCACGCGAGTCCTGGGAAAGATGGTGGCATCGTACGAAGCCATTCCCTTCGGCAGGTTCCATGCGAGGATCTTTCAATGGGATCTGTTGGACAAATGGTCCGGATCGCATCTTCAGATGCATCGGCTGATCACCCTGTCCCCCAGGGCCAGGGTGTCTCTTCTGTGGTGGCTACAGAGTGCTCACCTTCTCGAGGGCCGCAGGTTCGGCATACAGGACTGGGTCCTGGTGACCACGGATGCGAGCCTCCGAGGGTGGGGGGCAGTCACTCAGGGAAGAAACTTCCAAGGGTTGTGGTCAAGTCAGGAGGCTTGTCTGCACATAAATATCCTGGAACTAAGGGCCATATTCAACGCCCTGAGTCAGGCGGAGCCCCTGCTTCGCAACCAACCGGTGCTGATTCAGTCAGACAACATCACCGCGGTGGCTCATGTAAACCGCCAGGACGGCACAAGAAGCATAGTCGCGATGGCGGAAGCCACCAGGATTCTTCGGTGGGCGGAGAATCACGTGCAAGCACTGTCAGCAGTGTTCATTCCGGGGGTGGACAACTGGGAAGCAGACTTCCTCAGCAGGCACGACCTTCACCCGGGAGAGTGGGGACTTAATCACGAAGTCTTCATTCAGATTACAAATCGATGGGAACTGCCACAGGTAGACATGATGGCGTCCCGTCTCAACAAAAAGCTACAACGGTATTGCTCCAGGTCAAGAGACCCTCAGGCGATAGCTGTGGACGCCCTGGTAACACCGTGGGTGTTCCAGTCGATCTATGTGTTTCCTCCTCTTCCTCTCATACCCAAGGTGCTGAGAATCGTAAGAAGAAGAGTGAGAACAATACTCATTGTTCCGGATTGGCCAAGAAGGTCTTGGTACCCGGAACTGCAAGAAATGCTCACAGAGGACCCATGGCTTCTGCCTCTCAGACAGGACCTGTTGCAACAGGGACCCTGCCTGTTCCAAGACTTACCGCGGCTGCGTTTGACGGCATGGCGGTTGAACGCCGGATCCTAGCGGAAAAAGGCATTCCGGAGGAAGTTATTCCTACGCTGATAAAGGCTAGGAAGGACGTGACAGCAAAGCATTATCACCGCATATGGCGAAAATATGTTGCTTGGTGTGAGGCCAGGAAGGCCCCTACAGAGGAATTCCAACTGGGCAGATTTCTGCACTTTCTACAGTCTGGAGTGACTATGGGCTTGAAGTTGGGATCCATAAAGGTCCAGATTTCGGCCCTATCCATTTTCTTTCAAAAGGAACTGGCGTCTCTTCCTGAAGTTCAGACGTTTGTTAAGGGAGTGCTGCATATTCAGCCCCCTTTTGTGCCACCAGTGGCACCTTGGGATCTCAATGTGGTGTTGGGTTTCCTGAAATCCCACTGGTTTGAACCACTTAAGACCGTGGAGCTAAAGTATCTCACGTGGAAGGTGGTCATGCTATTGGCCTTAGCTTCGGCTAGACGTGTGTCAGAATTGGCGGCTTTGTCATGTAAAAGCCCCTATCTGGTTTTTCATATGGACAGGGCAGAATTGCGGACTCCTCCCCAATTTCTGCCAAAGGTGGTATCATCTTTTCTCTGACGTCCTAGTGGATGCTGGGGACTCCGTCAGGACCATGGGGATTAGCGGCTCCGCAGGAGACAGGGCACAAAAGTAAAAGCTTTAGGATCAGGTGGTGTGCACTGGCTCCTCCCCCTATGACCCTCCTCCAAGCCTCAGTTAGATTTTTGTGCCCGGCCGAGAAGGGTGCAATCTAGGTGGCTCTCCTAAAGAGCTGCTTAGAGTAAAAGTTTTGTTAGGTTTTTTATTTTCAGTGAGTCCTGCTGGCAACAGGCTCACTGCATCGAGGGACTTAGGGGAGAGAAGTGAACTCACCTGCGTGCAGGATGGATTGGCTTCTTAGGCTACTGGACACCATTAGCTCCAGAGGGAGTCGGAACACAGGTCTCACCCTGGGGTTCGTCCCGGAGCCGCGCCGCCGACCCCCTTGCAGATGCAGAAAAGTGAAGAGGTCCAGAAACCGGCGGCAGAAGACTTTTCAGTCTTCATAAGGTAGCGCACAGCACTGCAGCTGTGCGCCATTGTTGTCAGCACACTTCATAGCAGCGGTCACTGAGGGTGCAGGCGCTGGGGGGGGCGCCCTGGGCAGCAATGATAGTACCTTATTCTGGCTAAAAATACATCACATATAGCCCCTGGGGGCTATATGGATGTATTTAACCCCTGCCAGGTCTCAGAAAAACGGGAGAAGAAGCCCGCCGAAAAGGGGGCGGGGCCTATTCTCCTCAGCACACAGCGCCATTTTCCCTCACAGAAATGCTGGTGGGAAGGCTCCCAGGCTCTCCCCTGCACTGCACTACAGAAACAGGGTTAAAACAGAGAGGGGGGGCACTTATTTGGCGATATGACTATATATATTAAAATGCTATAAGGGAAAAACACTTATATAAAGGTTGTCCCTGTATAATTATAGCGTTTTTGGTGTGTGCTGGCAAACTCTCCCTCTGTCTCCCCAAAGGGCTAGTGGGGTCCTGTCCTCTATCAGAGCATTCCCTGTGTGTGTGCTGTGTGTCCAGTGGCGGATCCAGGGGAGGGGCACTCGGGCCCGTGCCCCCCCTGTCATTTGTGGCAGTTTTTTTTTTTTAGACCGGCAACGGCACTGCTGCAATCTCCCCTTGATAGAGCCAGCGGGCAGTAGTCCCAGCGCAGGAGGCCCGGCGGTCAGAGCTCACACTGTCAGCCGCCGGCGCTGCGCTGCACCTCCTCCTGCCTCGTAGCCAATGGCAACCCGGCGCCAACACATCACGCTGCGCGCTGCCGCTCTCTCGTCCTGTACCGCGCCGCGCGCTGCCGCTCTCTCCTCCTGTACCCAGCCTTTACTCACCGTGCGCTGAGCGCTCTCTCCTCCTGAAGCTGCTGTTTATGGGCACCATTAGGAGTCACAAACGCTCCTTCCTGTCCTAGGATGCCAGCCAGTGGGGCAAAGACTTAAGGTATTTGCTAAGTAAATGTGATAGGATGGGGGGGGCATGCAAGGTTGTCAGGGAATCCTTTGTTGTTTCTTTCCTGAAACAAAGTTACAGTGTGTCCCTGTATCTCCCCCTCAGCACCCTCCTCCTCCTGTAACTCCCCCTCAGCACTCTCCCCCTCCCCCTCCCTGTTTCTCCCCCTCAGCACCCTCACCCTCCCTGTATCCTCCCTCAGCACCCCTGACCCTCCCTGTATCTCCCCCTCAGCACCCTCCCCCTCCCTGTATCTCCCCCTCAGCATCTCCCCCTCAGCACCCTCACCCTCCCTGTATCCCCCCTCAGCACCCTCACCCTCCCTGTAACTCCCCCTCAGCACCATCACCCTCCCTGTAACTCCCCCTCAGCACTCTCCCCCTCCCTGTATCTCCCCCTCAGCACCCCTGACCCTCCCTGTATCTCCCCCTCAGCACCCTCACCCTCCCTGTATCCCCCCTCAGCACCCCTGACCCTCCCTGTATCTCCCCCTCAGCAACCTCACCCTCCCTGTATCCCCCCTCAGCACCCCTGACCTTCCCTGTAACTCCCCCTCAGCACCCTCACCCTCAGCACCCTCACCCGCCCTGTATCCCCCCTCCGCACTCCTGACCCTCCCTGTATCTCCCCCTCAGCAACCTCACCCTCCCTGTATCCCCCCCTCAGCACCCCTGACACTCCCTGTAACTCCCCCTCACCCTTCCTGTATCTCCCCCTCAGCACCCTCACCCTTCCTGTATCTCCCCCTCAGCACCCTCACCCTTCCTGTATCTCCCCCTCAGCACCCTCACCCTTCCTGTATCTCCCCCTCAGCACCCTCCTCCTCCCTGTATCTCCCCCTCAGCACCCTCCTCCTCCCTGTATCTCCCCCTCAGCACCCTCACCCTTCCTGTATCTCCCCCTCAGCACCCTCCTCCTCCCTGTATCTCCCCCTCAGCACCCTCACCCTCCCTGTATCTCCCCCTCAGCACCCTCACCCTCCCTGTATCTCCCCCTCAGCACCCTACCTTTCCCTGTATGACCCCTCAGCATCTCCCCCTCAGCACCCTCACCCTCCCTGTATCTCCCCTTCAGCATCTCTTCTGCCAGTTAGTCACCCTCTCTCTGTCATCCACTGCCAGTCTCCCTGTCACCCACTGCCAATCACCCTCTCCCTGTCACCCACTGCCAGTCACCCTCCCCGTCACCCACTGCCAGTCACTCTCGTCACCCACTGCCAGTCACTCTATACCCAGTCACACACTACAAGTCACGTTCTCCCAGTCACCCTCTCTCCCACTGCCTGTCACCCACTGCCAGTCACTCTCCATCAACCGCTAGCTGTCACCAACTGATAGTCACTCTCCCTGTCACCTACTGCAAGTCACTCTCTCACTCTCTCTCCCTGTACTGTGAGGCCTCACGCCTTGTAGTGGTGACACACCCCTTTTCTGGGAGCGCATGCGCTGAAGGCGTCCGCAAATGTACTTGCCCCTTCCATGGTGCCCCCCCTGTCATTTTCTTCTGGATCCGCCCCTGTGTGTGTCGGTACGTGTGTGTCGACATGTATGAGGACGATGTTGGTGAGGAGGCGGAGCAATTGCCTGTAATGGTGATGTCACTCTCTAGGGAGTCGACACCGGAATGGATGGCTTATTTAAGGAATTACGTGATAATGTCAACACGCTGCAAGGTTGGTTGACGACATGAGACGGCCGGCAAACCAATTAGTACCTGTCCAGGCGTCTCAAACACCGTCAGGGGCGTTAAAACGTCCTTTTACCTCAGTCGGTCGACACAGACACTGACACTGACTCCAGTGTCGACGGTGAAGAAACAAACGTATTTTCCTTTAGGGCCACACGTTACTTGTTAAGGGCAATGAAGGAGGTGTTACATATTTCTGATACTACAAGTACCACAAAAAAGGGTATTATGTGGAGTGTGAAAAAACTACCTGTAGTTTTTCTTGAATCAGATACATTAAATGAAGTGTGTGATGATGCGTGGGTTTCCCCCGATAGAAAATTATTGGCGGTATACCCTTTCCCGCCAGAAGTTAGGGCGCGTTGGGAAACACCCCTTAGGGTGGATAAGGCGCTCACGCTTATCAAAACAAGTGGCGGTACCGTCTCCAGATAGGGCCGCCCTCAAGGAGCCAGATGATAGGAGGCTGGAAAATATCCTAAAAAGTATATACACACATACTGGTGTTATACTGTGACCAGCGATCGCCTCAGCCTGGATGTGCAGCGCTGGGGTGGCTTGGTCGGATTCCCTGACTGAAAATATTGATACCCTTGACAGGGACAGTATTTTATTGACTATAGAGCATTTAAAGGATGCATTTCTATATATGCGAGATGCACAGAGGGATATTTGCACTCTGGCATCAAGAGTAAGTGCGATGTCCATATCTGCCAGAAGTTGTTTATGGACACGACAGTGGTCAGGTGATGCAGATTCCAAACGGCACATGGAAGTATTGCCGTATAAAGGAGAAAAAGACCACGTCTTTTCAGCCTCAGTCCTTTCGTCCCCATAAGGGCAAGCGGGCAAAAGGCCAGTCATATCTGCCATGGGATAGAGGAAAGGGAAGAAGACTGCAGCAGGCAGCCCATTCCCAGAAACAGAAGCCCTCCACCGCTTCTGCCAAGTCCTCAGCATGACGCTGGGGCCGTACAAGCGGACTCAGGTGCGGTGGGGGGGGGTCGTCTCAAGAGTTTCAGCACGCAGTGGGCTCACTCGGAAGTGGACCCCTGGATCCGACAAGTAGTATCCCAGGGGTACAGATTGGAAATTCGAGACGTCTCCCCCTCGCAGGTTCCTGAAGTCTGCTTTACCAACGTCTCCCTCCGACAGGGAGGCAGTAGTGGAAACAATTCACAAGCTGTATTCCCAGCAGGTGATAATCAAAATACCCCTCCTACAACAAGGAAAGGGGTATTATTCCACACTATATTGTGGTACTGAAGCCAGACGGCTCGGTGAGACCTATTCTAAATCTGAAATAGTTGAACACTTACATACAAAGGTTCAAATCAAGATGGAGTCACTCAGAGCAGTGATAGCGAACCAGAAAGAAGGGGACTATATGGTGTCCCGGGACATCAGGGATGCTTACCTCCATGTCCCAATTTGCCCTTCTCACCAAGGGTACCTCAGGTTCGTGGTACAGAACTGTCACTATCAGTTTCAGACGCTGCCGGTTGGATTGTCCACGGCACCCCGGGTCCTTACCAAGGTAATGGCCGAAATGATGATTCTTCTTCAAAGAAAATGGACAATCTCCTGATAGGGGCAAGGTCCAGAGAACAGTTGGAGGTCGGAGTAGCACTATCTCAAGTAGTTCTACGACAGCACGGGTGGATTCTAAATATTCCAAAACCGCAGCTGTTTCCGACGACACGTCTGCTGTTCCTAGGGATGATTCTGGACACAGTCCAGAAAAAGGTGTTTCTCCCGGAGAAGAAAGCCAGGGAGTTATCCGAGCTAGTCAGGAACCTCCTAAAACCAGGAAAAGTGTCAGTGCATCATTGCACAAGGGTCTTGGGAAAAATGGTGGCTTCTTACGAAGCGATTCCATTCGGTAGATTTCACGCAAGAACTTTTCAGTGGGATCTGCTGGAAAAATGGTCCGGATCGCATCTTCAGATGCATCAGCGGATAACCCGGTCTCCAAGGACAAGGGTGTTTCTTCTGCGGTGGCTGCAGAGTGCTCATCTACTAAAGGGCTGCAGATTCGGCATTCAGGACTGGGTCCTGGTGACCACGGATGCCAGCCTGAGAGGCTGGGGAGCAGTCACACAGGGAAAAAATTTCCAGGGAGTGTGATCAAGCCTGGAGACTTCTCTCCACATAAATATACTGGAGCTAAGGGCAATTTACAATGTTCTAAGCTTAGCAAGACCTCTGCTTCAAGGTCAGCCGGTATTGATCCAGTGGGACAACATCACGGCAGTCGCCCACGTAAACAGACAGGGCGGCACAAGAAGCAGGAGGGCAATGGCAGAAACTGCAAGGATTCTTCGCTGGGCGAAAAATCATGTGATAGCACTGTCAGCAGTGTTCATTCCGGGAGTGGACAACTGGGAAGCAGACTTCCTCAGCAGGCACGACCTCCACCCGGGAGAGTGGGGACTTCATCGGGAAGTATTCCACATGATTGTGAACCGTTGGGAAAGACCAAAGGTGGACATGATGGCGTCCCGCCTGAACAAAAAACTGGACAGGTATTGCGCCAGGTCAAGAGACCCTCAAGCAATATCTGTGGACGTTCTGGTAACACCGTGGGTGTACCAGTCGGTGTATGTGTTCCCTCCTCTGCTTCTCATAACCAAGGTACTGAGAATTATAAGACGTAGAGGAGTAAGAACTATACTCGTGGCTCCGGATTGGCCAAGAAGGACGTGGCACCCGGAACTTCAAGAAATGCTCACAGAGGACTCATGGCCTCTGCCGCTAAGAAGGGACTTGCTTCAGCAAGTACCAGGTCTGTTCCAAGACTTACCGCGGCTGCGTTTGACGGCATGGCGGTGGAACGCCAGATCCTAAGGGAAAAAGGCATTCCGGAAGAGGTCATTCCTACCCTGGTCAAAGCCAGGAAGGAGGTGACCGCAAAACATTATCACCACATGTGGCGAAAATATGTTGCGTGGTGTGAGGCCAGGAAGGCCCCACGAAGAAATTTCAACTCGGTCGATTCCTGCATTTCCTGCAAACAGGAGTGTCTATGGGCCTCAAATTGGGGTCCATTAAGGTTCAAATTTCGGCCCTGTAAATTTTCTTCCAGAAAGAATTGGCTTCAGTTCCTGAAGTCCAGAAGTTTGTCAAGGGAGTATTGCATATACAACCCCCTTTTTGTGCCTCCAGTGGCACTGTGGGATCTCAACGTAGTTCTGGGATTCCTCAAATCACATTTTAAACCGCTCAAATCTGTGGATTTGAAATATCTCACATGAAAAGTGACCATGCTGTTGGCCCTGGCCTCGGCCAGGCGAGTGTCAGAATTGGCGGCTTTGTCTCACAAAAGCCATATCTGATTGTCCATTCGGACAGGGCAGAGCTGCGGACTCGTCCCCAGTTTCTTCCTAAGGTGGTGTCAGCGTTTCACCTGAACCAGCTTATTGTGGTACCTGCGGCTACTAGGGACTTGGAGGACTCCAAGTTGCTAGATGTTGTCAGGGCCCTGAAAATATAGGTTTCCAGGACGGCTGGAGTCAGGAAAACTGACTCGCTGTTATCCTGTATGCACCCAACAAACTGGGTGCTCTTGCTTCTAAGCAGACGATTGCTCGTTGGATTTGTAGCACATTTCAACTTGCACATTCTGTGGCAGGCCTGCCACAGCCTAAATCTGTCAAGGCCCATTCCACAAGGAAGGTGGGCTCATCCTGGGCGGCTGCCCGAGGGGTCTCGGCATTACAACTCTGCCGAGCAGATACCTGGTCGGGGGAGAACACGTTTGTAAAATTCTACAAATTTGATACCCTGGCTAAAGAGGACCTGGAGTTCTCTCATTCGGTGCTGCAGAGTCATCCGCACTCTCCCGCCCGTTTGGGAGCTTTGGTATAATCCCCATGGTCCTGACGGAGTCCCCAGCATCCACTAGGACGTCAGAGAAAATAAGATTTTACTTACCGATTAATCTATTTCTCGTAGTCCGTAGTGGATGCTGGGCGCCCATCCCAAGTGCGGATTGTCTGCAATACTTGTACATAGTTATTGTTACAAAAATCGGGTTATTATTGTTGTGAGCCATCTTTTCAGAGGCTCCGCTGTTATCATGCTGTTAACTGGGTTCAGATCACAGGTTGTACAGTGTGATTGGTGTGGCTGGTATGAGTCTTACCCGGGATTCAAAATCCTTCCTTATTGTGTAAGGCACAGTATCCTAACTGAGGCTTGGAGGAGGGTCATAGGGGGAGGAGCCAGTGCACACCACCTGATCCTAAAGCTTTTACTTTTGTGCCCTGTCTCCTGCGGAGCCGCTAATCCCCATGGTCCTGACGGAGTCCCCAGCATCCACTACGGACTACGAGAAATAGATTTATCGGTAAGTAAAATCTTATTTTGATTTGAACCAACCTATTGTAGTGCCTGCGGCTACTCGTGACTTGGAGGATTCCAGGTTACTAGATGTAGTCAGGGCTTTGAAGATTTATGTAGCCAGAACGGCTGGAGTCAGGAAAACTGACTCGCTGTTTATCCTGTATGCCCCCAACAAGTTGGGTGCTGCTGCTTCAAAGCAAACCGTTGCCCGCTGGATCTGTAACACGATTCAGCAGGCTCATTCTGCGGCTGGATTTCAGCATCCAAAATCAGTGAAAGCCCATTCCACAAGGAAGGTGAGCTCTTCTTGGGCGGCTGCCCGAGGGGTCTCTGCTTTACAGCTTTGCCGAGCTGCTACTTGGTCGGGTTCAAACACATTTGCAAAATTCTACAAGTTTGATACCCTGGCTGAGGAGGACCTTGAGTTTGCCCATTCGGTGCTGCAGAGTCATCCGCACTCTCCCGCCCGTTTGGGAGCTTTGGTATAATCCCCATGGTCCTTACGGAGTCCCCAGCATCCACTAGGACGTTAGAGAAAATAAGATTTTACTCATCGGTAAATCTATTTCTCGTAGTCCGTAGTGTATGTTGGGCGCCCGTCCCTAGTACGGACTTCCTGCAATACGTGTATATAGTTATTGCTTAATAATGGGTTATGTTATGTTGGACTACGAGAAATAGATTTACCGGTGAGTAAAATCTTATTATAACCAGGGCCAGCCTGGTGACGAGTTACTTACCTTTGCTGTGTCCAATATATAAGCATTTGGGCAGTGCTTTTTTTTCCCTTACACCTGAGACCTTGAGCAAAACAATGGTGTTAAAACAAATCCGATTGTAGGAGGTCTGAAATACTGTAATGGTAGTAAATATTGGTTGTATATTATTGAATATGGCAGGGGATCCTGATATAAAGTAGCATAGTTTTTCTTGAATTGTTTCTGGTGTAGTTGTTTGATATTCCATATTGCTGGAATGTTTCTGTGGCAATGGCTTTGTAATCAGTATGGCAGAGTTTCTTAAAAATCACCCAATGGGCCTAATACAGAGATGTACGCAAACTCAGATTACCGCAGGTGAAGACTCCTGTTACCAAGCGGAGTTATCCTTAAAACCTGGACCGTTGAGTATGCCTTGAGGACTGCGTTTGTTAGAACCTCTGTGTTAGAGAATACTTTACTAACTTAAAATTCAGTTTTGTTTCTATTAATACCTTTGTAATCTTTTGTACTGTAAAGTCAATGTATTTTTTTGGTTACGTAATAACTGCTTTCTCATTTCAGTCAGACACAGCGCAGCCCTCATGTTTTCTACCGCCATGATTTAATTAACCAACTCCAGCATAACCATGCCCTTGTCACTTTAGTGGCTGAAAATCTTTCTTCCTACATGGACAGCATGCGACAATATGCAAAAGGTAACCCAAATATTGTGTAAGAGTCCTTACTTTTACTTACAACTTATTTAAAGTAGAACTCCTACTCACATTTAAATGATTCCATATTGGTTTCTTAACGATTAATGTATAAAATCAGTTTAGAGTGTGACTAATAATATTGCTCCATTTTCACAACCTTTATGTCTCCGCTACCTTTATGTTAATCCAACGTTTCCTACATATTGAAATGTTAACAATTATTTTTTATTTTATTGTTTAGTGACCCCGGGAGTGGATGGTTTATATGTTCTGGATGTAGTTACTATAGACTTGTGGTTAATGTCAAATAATACAAATTTTCAGCTCTGAGTGCATTAGGCCCTGCCTTAAAGTGGGATTGTATTAACCTCTTATGTTCTAATTAGTTTTTCAATTATGGTGGGTGTTCAATTGATAGGAAAAAACAGACACCCAATCGACTTTTCAAACAATTGAATATCTCCCATTGAGTCTTCGTGAAAAAGTAACATTCATAGTTGTCATTTTAGCACTTTAATATTGCATACAATTTGCTTTTTGTCTCTCTTAGCTCAATGCGTTTTCAACACGTTTTAGTGATGCGTTTTGAGATTGTTTTCTAGGTTCTGAAGCATTTACCGTCACAATCTATTGTAACACTAGCATGTGGTTATGCATAAAAAGACCTGTCAAGCACATTAAAATGTAAATGGTGCTTGATCCAGAGGCCAGGTAGTGTCAGCTGTATATAAAGATCAATGAAAAAAGATGGTGGATCTTTGCTTTTGATACTGAATCCATACATAAATATAAAAACAAATTCCAGTCTTTCTATCCCATTTATACTATTTGCAAAATAACACTGCTATATTCATGCAATGTTCTGTTGCCATTTGCAATATCCGTTCTTGAAAAAAACCATTTTGAAATTTTATAGAGACTCGTATATAAAGTGTATTTGGCTTCATTTATGTTATGGCTGTAATGATTTATAGTAATTGAAATGGTATTTTCTTTTCAGAACATGGGGAGTATGATCCACAAACTGTAAGGCCAGGAAGTCGATACAGTCATGTACAGGAAGTCCAGGAACGGCTAAATTTTCTGAGGTAACTTAGGTTTTCGAATGTACTTCCAGTACAAAAATGGCTCGGCAGCCTTTCTGCTGTAGATGTATTCTGCTGCTAATGTGATAACTTCATATTCCTGTTTTATTAAGTGGCTTCTAATTGTACTGTTAAGTTCTTTTAATCTCCTTTTCTTCTTCGGGTTCCATAGGGCTCCACAGGGATAATATCGGGGTTGTAGGTGGCGGATGAGGATCCGTACACCAGACAGTTAAGCTTTCAGCTATCCTAGAATGCTCGTTACTCTACGACCCTATGCTCAGGAAGGTCCGTTTTTTGTTGGTACAGCAGAAGCCGGATGCATTTCTAAACAGGTGACTGCTATTCTGAAGTCCCAAGCTTTTAATTTTTTACTTTTCTACTACTACTATTTGAGCCAGCAGCACTAGGCAGTCTCTTAGACGCCAGCCCTGCTGCTCCGCCATCCCCTGCCGCCGCCAAAACTCCTGCACAGCTGCAGCTAAGACAGGTACTTCTGGTGGGATTGGCTGAGTGCAGCTAGCACCGCTACCTCCAGAGAACCCAGTACTGCATGTCCCGCATCGGGGTACAGGTAAGGCGGGTGTCTGCTTACAGAGACCACGTTCTAAATTTCAGTCCGCCGCGTGTCCTGGGAGACTGACTGCGATGCTGGTGTGGACATTGGCTGGACCAGGGATTCCACTACATCACCAGGGCATCTGGCACAGGCAGTGTATATTATACACATAGTAGTGAGGCCAGCGTACCAGGTGGGTAACGCCAGCGTAGTGGATACCAGCCCTCTGCCTGTGGCTCCTCCCTCAGCTTTGGCTGCCATACCACTGCGGCAGTCTGCCCACCTCAGAGCTGCTTCTCTCCCCCCCCCCCCCCCCTTCCTTCCTCAGAGACTAGAGGCTTCCATTTTTAGGGCAGCAAGTAAGTCTCCAGAACGCTGGGTCCAGTCTCCCTGTAAACCTCTCCTTCCTGCTATTTAAGCCAAGTAGTTTATTAGAGTGCCCATTACAGTTTAACTGAATTGAATTTATGGTGTATTCTGCATTGCATGTAACTTATGCTAGCTCTGCTGTTTGAATCTTTGTTTCTGCTGCCATTCATATGACTATCTCCATTTCCTTTCTCTCACCTTAAAACCAGGTGTTTAGGGGAACTAAGATCTTCATAACTCACCAGAAGCTGTTAAAGTTAGTCACAAATATTGTATACGTTACACAGATGGCTTATCAACTGGAAGAAGTCATCTCTCACGCCATTACAGAGGTGGCTGCATGTTGAGCTCTCCTGGACTCTCAAGTCCAGAGGCTCCTTCTGACTACATACAAAATTGTAAAATTATAGAAACAAGTCCGCAAGTTACTTCACTCTTGCCGAGTATTCATCCACTCGGCCATGCAAGTCCTAGGATCGATGATCTCCACCTTCGACATGGTAGAGTATGCTCAGTTCCTTTCTCAGCCTCTACAGCACTTGATCCACCACAGATGATGACAGTCTGTCCCTAACCTGGTGGTTCCAAACTACACACCTGGCCAAGGGATGCTCCTTCTGGATTCTAGACTGGGTTCTCCTCACCACAGATGGCAGTCTGCGTCGATGGGGGGCAGTAACAGGACAGCACTCCTTTCAAGGTCGTTGAATTCCAGCAGAAAGTTGCTTGCCAATCAATGCCCTACAGTTACGAGTGGTATACGGAGCATTCACTCTGGCACGCAAGGTGCTTCAGGGCAGACCAGTCCATATTCGGTCTGACAGTGCCACAGCAGTAGCATATCTTCACCATCAGGGCGGCACTCGCAGTCACATGGCAAATGCAGGACTTAACCCAAATTCTCAGATGAGCCGCACGTCTTTTTCCAGCCATCTCAATGGTCTTCATTCCAGGAACATTTAACTGTGCAGAAGATTTCCACAGCAGCCAAGCTGTACATGCGGGTGAGTGGGCTCTACATCCAAAGGTCTACCGGACATGGGCCTCATAACATAACCACAAGGTTCCTGGGTACAGATCCAGGACAAGGGATCCAACAACAGCGTTTTTGTGGACTCTCTAGCAGTTAAGTGGACCTTTACGGTACTGTACATCTTCTCTTCAGTATCCTTTCTTCCAAGGGTTCTTCGGAAATTCAAGCAAGAGGGACGAGATCTCCTCTTAGTAGCCCCAGTGTGGCCACATGTAACTGGTTCTCCGACCTACAGAGTCTCTCTGTCTGAGTTCCCTTTTAAACTTTCTCAGCGACCAGACCAACCTTCTCGGGGTCTCTGTCTACACCTGGACCTACCACGTCTGTTTTTAACGGCGTGGCTTTTGAGTCGTTCATCTTAAGAGCAAAAGGTTTTTTTCGTTCTGTAGTACAGATAATGCTTACTTCCAGTGGTGCACCACTAGACACCTTGAAACCTTAAAGACCTTTTTGGAGAAGAATTTTTGCCTTTCTCCTGAATGAATTGAATCTAGGGCTGCTCCTAGCCTACTTTAAAGTACATATCTCTGCTTTGTCCTTATGGTTTCAACGCAGGATTGCTCCTTTGCCCGATGTTCGCACTTTTCTTCAGTGCGCAATGCGTGTTTAACCTCCCTACGTTCATTAACAGTAGCTCCTTGGTATTTGTCAGTAGTTCTAGATACATTTCAGAACTCTCCCTTTGCACCTCTGGGTTCAGTGGAGCTTAACTGGTTAACAGCGACAAACCTTTTCCTTCAGGCCATTGCATCTTCCAGATGGGTGTTGGACTTAGGAGCGCTCTCCTTTTCTAATATTTCATCAAGATATAGCGGTTCTACTTGCCCAGCCTGGTTACCTTCTTAAAGTTATGTCCAGGCTTTACCTTCACGAAGAGATTGTGGTTCCGGTTTTTATCTCCCCAAGTCTCTCTGCTGGGGGAAGCTATCCTTGATGTGGTTTGTGCTCTCCAGATCTATGTAGATCAGAGTTTCTCAAACTCGGTCCTCGGGAGCCCACACAGTGCATGTTTTGCAGGTAACCCAGCAGGTGCACAGGTGTATTAATTACTCACTGACACATTTTAAAAGGTCCACAGGTGGAGCTAATTATTTCACTTGCGATTCTGTGAGGAGACCTGCAAAACATGCACTGTGTGGGCTCCTGAGGACCGAGTTTGAGAACCTCTGACGTAGATCGTACTAGTTCTATCAGAAAATCTGACTTCCATCCTCTGTGGATTTCATAAAAGAGGTTGGCCAGTTAACAAACAGACTCTGGGCAGATGGCTTTGCTTGACTAACTCACAGGCATACTGTACACGGATGCTGACCTTCCAGTGCCAGCTGCAATCTCTGCTCATTCTGCTCGCTCTGGGACCTTCATGGGCATCTGCCGAACAATTGTGTAAGGCAGCTACGAGGTCTTCTGTCCAAAGCTTTCTTAGGTTCTATGTCTATGAAACATTTCGCCTCTCGGGATGCTTCATTTGAACGTTGGATTCTGATGTTATTCCTGTGGAGCCGCATGGAACCCGAAGAAGAAAATGAGTTATTGTAGACTGAACTTTTAACTCTTTCTTTTCTTCGAGGTCAATAGGGTCCACAGGGAGCCCACCCTGTCCCACCTGGCTTATGATTTGTGGCATTGGTCACTGGTTCCCTTCTATCTGTGAGACTGTGTTCTTAGGTGTACCATAATCTATCTCGTCTCCTGCTCCTGCTTTGGGCTTGTTAACAAAACTGACCTGCCTGAGAATGGGGTGGGGTTATAGTGGGGAAGGACTAAGGCATTCTGGGATAACTGAAAGCTTAACTGTTTGGTGCCCGGATCCTCATCCACCCCCTATAACCCCAATGTTATCTCTGTGGACCTCGAGAGTTAACAAAGGTAAGTCTACAATAACTCATTATATCACACATTTTAGTTAATAGTATTTATCCCCCCCTCTCCCGTACTTGAAGATTTGAAATACAGATTCTAAGAGAAGAGATATTTATTCGTATTCTCTTTATTTTTAAAGCCTATTTTGATGACAATGCTGCATCTTATTCGCATCATGTTATGCAGTATGCCTGTATTCTGTGTGCGTCTGCAGCTGTATCTGCATACGAAATGGTACGTTACAGTATTTACCAGGCAATAAGATGCAGTTTAATGGTACCGAGTCACAGCATGGCATGAATAGAAGGGCTGTTTAACATGCCAGGAGACTAGTTGTGTGTGGACACCTCTGTATATCTGTGAAATGGGCACTTATTTTTTTGATCATAATTGTTAGGACTCGTTGACTTGGGTATTTTTTTTGCTACATTCATTACTTTGTCTTCAAGGCATCGCACTGTTGTTGCAAGTAATGGGTATTTCTGCTGACCTTTTCTGGGAAACGGATACATACAGTATCTGTGCTGCCTTTCCCTGAACAAGTGGCGTTCCTTCCTGTCATTACTAGTGCATTGAAAAAAGCTTTCACCTCATATTGCATTCTTTCTGTAGCATTGTGATGTTGTGGGGAGCCAAGAATTTATTTCAAAGCGTTAGATTCCAGGTTTGTCTAAAACTGTCTATTAACTTATTTATTGGTGTTTTTATTTTTCTCCAATGCAGATTTTTATTGAAGGATGGTCAGCTCTGGCTTTGTGCCCCTCAGGCAAAGCAGATTTGGAAATGTTTAGCAGAGAACGCAGCCTACCTTTGTGATCGTGAAGCCTGTTTCAAGTGGTACTCCAAGCTAATGGGTGACGAACCAGACCTTGATCCAGACATTAATAAGGACTTCTTTGAGAACAATGTGCTGCAGCTGGATCCCTCCCTCTTAACAGAAAATGGCATGAAATGTTTTGAGCGATTTTTCAAAGCTGTGAACTGTCGTGAAGGAAAGCTTGTGGCCAAGCGTCGGGCTTACATGATGGATGACTTGGAGCTTATAGGGCTTGATTACCTCTGGAGGGTAAGTGTACTTGTCTGTCACAAAACTTTAAATTGAAATTTTAATCTCCAATGTAAGCACCATAGGAAATACCTTCAGCAACATTTAGAAATGTTGAGTTGCATTACGTCATGGCATCAAATATTTCTGTCAACTGTGTTGTAATTAAAGATGAGTGGTTTTATGCATTTCTCCACTTATCGCTAAATTTTAAAGTTCGGACCTGTTTTATTGGCCGTCCAAAACGTGACAGACTGATGACCAGTAGCAGATCCAGTCTCAAATCAATCGGAACCAAACAGCTCATCACTAGCTGTAACTAGTGGATGAACATTACCTTGTGCTAAGTGTTCTGGCTGTGAGGAGGCAATGTATTGGGTCTGACTAGACCCATCTGGTGTCATTTTGCGTTATGCTAAGTGATGTTCGCATAAATTATCCTACTTTTATGTATACCATAAAGTACTCTCTTGCGTGACTCATTGCTGTCCTTGTTTATCATGGTTGTGCTCCTTACTTGTCAGCTATACTTTTCAATATATTTGTGTACAACATGTCGTTATATAAAACGTTTCTGGCTTGGGAAGATTCCAGAAATGTCAAGGTTTTCCTATATGAATATAAATCTGTGGATATTTTAAATGTGAATTTCCTTTTCATAATATAGGGGGACTTCAATTGTAGTGTAGGTGGCCAAATATAATGGGTGCCCACTGGTGGAATTCAGTTGTGTCCCGTCCCCCTTGGTCATGAGTGCCATCTGTGTTCACCCGTAAGTGACTGTTTTAGCCACGCAAAGCGGCTAAACCTGTCTAAAGGACTGCTTCGGAGCCACCAAACTCACGACTTTGGGCCCACCTCAGGAGGTTGCGAGCTGACATGCGTCCTCTCTTCCCCCCCCCCCCCCCCCCTCCCGTGACCTAATTTCAGTTCAGTGTTATCTGGTGGCAGCAGCAGGGGAACAATTGTATCACCCCATAATCTGTGTCTCTGGGTGTACCACAGTACTAAAAGGATATGATTAATGTTGTGTAAACCTAATTTCTCTAGCATCCATAAGGGATATTGTGGAGACTTGGTACGATAGAGTATAGACGGGGTCCAAAGGAGCCGGTGCACTTTAAATTTCTTCACTGGGTGTGCTGGCTCCTCCCCTCCATGCCCCCTCCCACAGACAGTTTAGAAAAAAGTGCCCTCAGGAGAGGATGCACACTCTGCAGCTCCAGGGAGTTTTCTTCAATTTATTTTAAACTTTTATTATTTTCGGTATGCTGTTTGGGCAACAGCATGCCTGCACCGTGGGAGGTTAGGGGGGGGGGGGGGGGGGACACCGGCCTTGCGAGGTGCAGAGCCGCTACCCCGCTGCAAGGCCACAGTCCTGAGAGGTTGTTCAAAGGGGCACTGCGCCTTGGCTGTCGCAATTGCAGCACGCCACACACCCCTAATATGCCGGAAGGTGACGTCTGTGGTGAGTACAAACCGGGGGCCCCGCCAGGGGGGTCCCCCGGTTCAAAGTGCGGCTGAATGCAGGGGGGGGGGGGTGCACTGCACTGGGACTGTGCAGATAGGGGTGTGCTGGTATCTTTCTCTGTGTGTCTCCTCACAGTTAACTGTCTGTGTGTGTATGTTATTGTGATTACTATAAACATGGGTAAACACAAACTCTGTAGTGTGTGCCACACTAGATTCTCTCCCTTATCTACTGATTCTGTTTCATGTGGACAATGCAGCCAATCTTCACAAATCGGTGAAGGGGCTGGGCTCCATCTCAAAACCTCTCAAATGCAGGTCCACACAAGCCTGGTTTACCTGCCCTACTCTCTGATTCAGATGAGGATATACAGGAGGGTGGGGAGGACTTAGATCCCATTAGTGGGGATTCTGATTCTGCTCAGGGTATTGAACCCCTCATTCTGGCTAGTTACGTTGCAACAGGCCATCTGAAAGTTGGTCCAGTCCCACGTCATTGTTCACAGCAGTCGTTTTACTTTACACAAAACAAGCCTAATGTCCCTTATCCTGATTCTGCATTTACATGACCTTTTCAAGTTGGCCTGGAAAAATCCAGACAAAAAAAATCCAAAAATGTTTTTGCGCACTTTTCCCATTTGCTCCTGAAGGTAGGAAATTCTGTGAAGAACCCCCGGGGATTGGCGTAACAGTCTCTTGCCTGTCCAAAAAGGTCGTGCTGCCTGCCGCGGGATCCTTTATCATGAAGGATACTGGGGACAGAAAGATAGCGACTACTCTCAAATCTATTTACATGGCAACAGGTGTATTGCAGAGGCCAGTCATAGCAGGTTTCTGGATGACCCATGCCATTCATATGTGGGCTACTCAAATTCAGGGGGGCCTCTCTGGGGATATGCCTCTGGTCACTATGGTGACTCTCCTCAAGCACAGGGCTTTGAGGTTGTGTCAGTGGATAGCGGACGCAGAATCAAAGCGCAGTGTAGAATCCCTCCCCTTTTCTAGGGAATGACTCTTTGAGGTTGAGTTGGATACATGGATTTCCAAAGTCACTGCTGGGAAATCCACTTTTCTCCCCTCTGGGGCCCCGCCGGCTAGGCGTTTCTACCTGGGCCGTCTGTTCAGTCCTTTCGGTCTAACAGATTCGATCTAGGGCCAGAGGTGCCTCCAAAGCGAATAGAGGCACCAGTGTTAAGTCAAAAAGACCTGCCACCACCAGTTCTTAGGAACAGAACACCAGTTCTGCTTCCACTAAGCCCTCAGCATGATGATGCCCACCCACACCGACAAGATCTCGAGGTGGGAGCTCGACTGCGTCACTTCAGCCGCATCTGGGAAGGCTTCTGCCAGGATACCTGGGTACGTGAACTCATTTCTCATGGCTACAAGCTGGAGTTCGACGGTGCTCCTCCCCCAACGATTTTTCAAATCAAGGTTGCCAGCTTTGGAGGATATGCAAGTTACGTTGCAACAGGCCATCTGAAAGTTGGTCCAGTCCCACGTCATTGTTCCAGTACCGATACCACAATGAGGCATGGGTTATTACTCCAACCTGTTTGTGGTACCAAAGCCGGTCACCCAAGTTCCGGGGCAGGTGGTTTGCCCACGAAGCCCTCCTTCCGATCAACATTCTGGAACTTCAGACGATCTACAACACTCTGCTTTAAGTTCTCCTCTGCTCATGGATCACGCGATTCAAGTTCAGTCAGGCAACACCACAGCAGTGGCGTACATCAATTGGCAAGGAGGAACAAAAAGCAGAGCCTGCATGTGAGAGGTGTCAAAGATACTCCTCTGGGCGGAAAAAAATGCAAGAGCAATGTCTGCAATCTTCATTCCGGGTGTGGACAACTGGGAAGCGAACTTCCTGATTTGTCACGATCTCTACCCGGGGGAGTGGGGTCTCCATCATCAGGTGTTCTAACAGATCATCCACTGGTGGAGCTGCCTGCAGATAGACATGATGGCTTCTCATCTCAACAAAAAGCTTCACTGGTATTGCTCACAAACCAGGGACCCTCAGGCGAGGGCAGTAGATGAACTGACGTCGCCTTGGCCTTACAGGCTGGTTTACTTGTTTCCTCCAACTCTGTTGCTCCCAAGGGTGCTCAAGCGAATCAGAAATCAAGGAGTCCAGGCAATTCTGATTGCCCCGGAGGCCGTGGTACACGGATCTTCTGGTCATGTCCGTTGAAGACCCTACCACTAAGAATAGATCTTCTTTAACAAGTACCGTTCATCTACCCGGACTTACGGTGACTTCGTTTGACGGCATGGAGGTTGAGCGGAACATCCTAGCTCACAAAGGCCTTTCCAAAAAAGGTTATTGCTATCATGGTTCAGGCCAGGAAACCTGTGATGTCAAAACTAGTGATGAGCGGATTCGGTTTTACTCGGTTCTTAAAACAGAATCTTATTGGCTATCCAAAACACGTGACATCCGTGAGCCAATAAGATGCCGTTTTGAGAACCGAGTAAAACCGAGTAAAACCGAATCCGCTCATCACTAGTCAAAACACTAGCATCATATCTGGAGAAGATATGTCTCCTGGTGCGAGGAACGCATGTATCCACCAGCAGAGTTCCACTTGGGACATTTCTTACGTTATCTGCAGACTGGTGTGGATAAGGGCTTACGTTTGGGTTCCATTAAGGTCCATATTTCAGCGCTCTCCATTTTCTTCCATAGGAAATTGGCAGTGTTGTCAGAAGTTCAGACCTTCTTTTAAGAGGTACTCCACATACAACCTCCTTTTGTGCCACCTACGGCACCCTGGAATTTGAATGTGGTGTTGGAATGTCTACAGTCCTCCTGGTTTGAGCCTCTGATGACGGTAGAAGACAAGTACCTCACGTGGAAGACGGGGATGTTACTGGTCGTGGCTTCTACTAGATGTGTCTCAGACTTGGGGGCCTTATAGTGTAAGAGCCCATACTTAGTCTTTTACGAAGACAGAGCGGAGCTCAGGACTAGGCAGCAGTTCCTGCTGAAGGTCATCGCTACTTTTCACCTGAATCAACCTATTGTGGTTCCATCAAGTTCTGACTCTTCTGCTCCTCCAGTGGCGTTGGATGCTGTGCGATCCTTGGACATCTATGCCATGCGAACAGCTCGGATCAGAAAGACTGATTCCTTGTTCGTGCTCTATGATGCGCAGTAGAAGGGTTATCCTGCTTCGAAGCAGTCCATTGCTCGTTAGCTTAGGCTTACTATCCAACAAGCCTATGTGTCGACAGCCTTACCTGTTCCTATGTCTCTGAAGGCCCATTCTACAAGATTAGTGGGCTCTTCCTGGGCAGCTGCCGTGGAGTCTCGGCTTTGCAACTGTGCCGAGCTGCTACCTGGTTGGGGAAGAACACTTTTAAAAAGTTCTACAAATTTGATACTCTGGCCAAAGAGGATACCCAGTTTGGGCAGGCTGTGCTTCAGAAGTCTCTGCACATTCCCGCCCATTCTGGAAGCTTTGGGACGTCCCCATTGTACGAAGTCTCCCCAATATCCCTTATGGATGCTAGAGAAAATAGGATTTTAATTATCTACTGGTAAATCCTTTTCTCGTAGTCTATAAGGGATATTGGTCACCCGCCTCAGTGAGTTGACTTTTCTGCAGGTTCTCTGTTATGTGGTTACCTGTTCAGCTGTTGCTGTTATTGTTACCAGCCGTTGCTGGTTGTTATATGTTCGTGGTGTGCTGGTATTAAATCTCACCACTCTTTGTTCTCATGTTCTTTCTCTCATATATATCCTTTCTCCTTCAGGCACTGTTTTACCTATAACTGCCTGTGGGAGGGGGCATAGAGGGGAGGCGCCAGCACACCCAGTGAAGAAATTTAAAGTGCACTGGCTCCTTTGGACCCCGTCTATACCCCATTGTACGAAGTCTCCCCAATATCCCTTATGGACTATGAGTAAAGGATTTACTGGTAGGTAATTAAAATCCTATTTTAACATCTGAAATTTGAACCACCAGCTGTTTAAGGCAGGCCATCATATTGATTATGGTAGATTTCACGTAGACCATAGATTTCTGGGTTATTTTATTTGCTGTTGTGTCTTTTTTGATAACCTTGTCTTGTTGTGCCGACACACAGTGCGCATGGTAGTTGATCTTTTTAGTTCAAATAGCATTGCGTCTAGTTCAAATCGTACCGTGTATATTGCCCCTTGCGATGCGCGCTCCTGTTTAGTCCATATCTCAAGGCAAAATATTATCTGCAGGCACGTATTTTTGTACTACATCACATATAGTACATACTGTAGTGTATGCAAAATAGCATGTAGTTCAAATAGCATACCCACTTACTACAAATCGCATAGCACACATTGTATAGGCTCAAATCGTAATCTAACACAAATAGCACCGTGTATGGGCACCATTAGATCCAGAATCCTGGCTACCCCATAATTAGACAGCCTGGTTGTTTATTGGTTTTACTTATAAATGTTAACTTTTTTTTTTTTTTTTTTTTTTTTGATTCTGCGATTACAAGGCCAAGTCATGTCTATTTTATTTTAACAGGAAATATAGTAACATTTCAAAGCTCTCTAATATATGCAAAGGCATTTTAACACTAAAATATATTTTTCAACAATATTTAAATTTAAAACCTACTGATCACCTCTGCATCTGAATGTAGAACTCAACCAGGAAGTGATGTTTAACCTGTGTTGTCTTGAATAGTCAAGGAAATGCTTCCATTCATTCCATACATTCAGTGTTCATAACCAAGCCTTGAGGTGGTTTTCACATTAAGCCATAAAGGCAGTTCTACAGGTTACTCACTTTTATTGCAAACAATTATTTATTATTATTATTTATTAACAGTTTCTTATATAGCGCAGCATATTCCGTTGCGCTTTACAATTAGAACAACAGTAATAGAACAAAACTGGGTAAAAACAGACAGACAGAGGTAGGAAGGCCCTGCTCGCAAGCTTACAATCTATTAAGCAAACTTGTGAAGACTATCAGTTCTCCAAAATCTAGTTCTTGTAAAGGACTAGTCAGAAATCTGCGTAGTAAGATGAGTTTCAATTTGAATGTTCACTCGCAAGGAAGTTGAGCGTTGTAGAATGGAATACTTATCGGTACATAATGCTTGTCTTTGACAGTAGTGCATATTTTTCTAATGATATTGTCACAGAGACATTTAGGGAGATGGATTCTAGTTAAGGTTGATAGGCATTCTTGAGATTTACTGTGGATGTGTATATATATTATTATAATTATTTTTCTATTTTCCATAAACCTACAGATTGTAGCAACCTTTGATTTTTTTCTTCATATTCATTTCAGTACAGATGTGTCCTCTTACGTCTTTGCTGCAGTCACGCTAAACAGCCCTTGAAGTCGCCGCATGCCATGGCGGGACTCTTTAGGGCTGAGCGTCTTTTTTTTTTTTTTTTTTTTTTATGAAAATGCGTCTTAGATGCAATGTAATGGAATAGGACGCTCAAGCAGCTTCTGCTGATTAAATAATATGCAGCATGCCTATATTCTGTTTGTAATTGTGGCTCTATTTGCATGCAAAATGCCATTTTACAGTGTTTTCCATGAAAACACTAGCATAGCATTTTGTATGCAAATGCAGTTGCAGTCACACAGAATATAGGCATGCTGCATATAATTTTAATCAGCAGAAGTTGCTTGTACGTCCTACTATATTACATTGCGTCTAAGACACATTTTTGTGGGGGAAAAAGCGAAATAGACACTCATAACTACAGTCACACGGCACTTGCGCGTTAAGCGTAACAGGACTTGTACCGCATGGAGCAAAGATGTAAGAGGACATATCTGTATGTCCATTCGTTTCACTGTGTCCATTCATGGCATTACTAAACAATAAGATTACTTACATAATAGTCTGTCCTTTTGGAAACCCTTTTGGAGTTGTCACATTTTGTTCCCCCCCAGTTACCCAACAGTGTTGGTTTATTATCGCCCCACTATAAATTCAGATTTCCAAGATAAATTTAGTAAATCAACCTTTCATATCACTAAGAAGTATGGGACTGTGATATCTTGCATTTTGTTATCTCAAGTGTTTTAAGTGGATCTTGTTACTTACCGATAAATCCATTTCGCTGAATCCACTCGGGGACACTGGAACTCCTTCAGACAGTTGGGGTGTGAAGTCTGCAGACTGGAGGTGGCACAATCTAAATTTTATTCCTCAGTTTGAAACATTTGAGAGAAGAAAGAACATGAAAAATAGTCATATGGAGAGGAACCAACCGTAGCAACACATGAAACAGCAACCAAGAACCATTAACATAATAATGAAAACCGTTTGAACTAAATATCGACCAGAACACGCAGGCTGACGGCACTGAGGTGGTCGTCCAGTGTCCCCGAGTGGATTCAGAGAAATGGATTTATCGGTAAGTACCAAAATTCTCTTTTCTCTTTCATCCACTAGGGGACACTGGAACTCCTTCAGACAACTGGGGACATCCCAAAGATTCTCCTTTGGGCGGGAGTGTTGTCCGAAGTTTGTGGAACCAATCTTCCAAACCTGGCGTCCCTAGATGCAAATGTATCCAACTTGTAGAATCTCGTCAACGTGTGGGCTGATGACCACGTTGCAGCTCTACAAGGTTGGGTAGTGGAGGCTCCTCTAGCCGCAGCCCATGAAGCCCCCACTGATCTGGTGTTATGAACACCTTACCGAAAAGGGACCCTCTTACCACTAGAGATATAAGCCTGTTTGATAGTAAATCGGATCCATCTGGCTAGCGTCTGCTTTGAAGCAGTCCAACCCTTCTTGGGTCCATTATACGGAACAAACAAAGTTTCAGACTTTCTAATAGAGGCCGTAGCCTGAACGTAATACTTCAAGGCTTTGACCACATCCAAAGACAAGTCCCCCTCAGCAAATCCTTGGAAGGAGGTGACAACAATGGCTGGCTGATGTGGAAACCCAAAACCACCTTAGGAAGAAACTCTGCTTTTGTACGGAGCTCCGCTCTGTCCTCATTAAAAACAAGGAAAGGACTTTTACACGACAGAGCCCCTAACTCTGAGACCCTTCTTGCCGATGCTAAAGCTAGAAACAAAGTAACTGTCCAGGATATGTATTTAAAATCAGCTTTCTCCAAAGGCTCAAACTATCGACTTCAAAAATTCGAGCACTAAATTTAAATACCACAGGGCCGTGGGATTACGAAAAAGGTGGTTGAATACTCAACACACCTTGTAAAAATGTCTGGACCTCCTGTAAGGATGCCAGACGTTATCGGAACAGAATGGAGAGGGCCGAGACCTGGACCTTCAAGGATCCCAACCTCAAACCTCCATCTTAACCATTCTGGAGAAACCGCAAAAGTCTATTGAGGCGGAACTCTCTTGAATTCCAACCCTTAGACTGACACCAGTCTATGCACTTCCATATTATAGAATAATGTGTCACCATGACAGGCTTCCTTTCCGCTAACATGGTAGGGATAGCTGATTTCAGAATACCTCTGTCTCTTAGGATCTTGGTCCCAAGAACCACGCCGTCAAACGCAGACTGTTCAGGTCTGGGTGAAGGAATAGGCCTTGTGACAAGAGGCCATCCCTCTGAGGCAGCCTCCAAAGATCCTCCGCTAGGAGTGCCCTCAGGTCCGAGTACCAATTTCTCTGAGGCCATTCTGGTGCTATTAAAATCAGCCACGCTCTCTCTCCTTTTTCACCTTCATTAACACACTTTGCAAAAGGGGGAACAGCGGAAAGATGTACACCAGATCGTATGTCCAGGTAATCGCCAGCGCGTCCAATGCCTATGCTGCTGGATCCCGTGTCCTGTCCACATACCTTGGTAACTGATGTTTTTTTTTGAGAGGCCGTTAGGTCTATTTGTGTTAGGCCCCACCTTTGTATTACTGCCTCGAACACCTGTGGGTGTAGACACCACTCCCCTGGATGCATATCTTGGCGACTAAGATAGTCTGCTTCCCAATTTTCCACTCCTGGAATGAAGACCGCTTTTCTGTCTAAGACAGGATTCTTGTGGCTTCCTGTAGAGCCATGCTGCTTCTTGTTCCTCCCTGACAGTTTATGTATGCCATTGCCGTCACATTGTCAGACTGGAGACTTGCGTGTTGAGACCTCACTAGGTCTTCCGCCAGAAGAAGTGCATTGTAAATGGCTCTTAGTTCCAGAACATTTATTGGAAGACTGCTCTCCTGCAGTGACCATCTTCCCTGAAACTGATGGTTTTCCAGTACTGTTCCCCATCCTCTGAGACTGGCATCTGTTGTGAGAATCTTCCAATCCCAGATTCCTAAACTCTTTCCTGCTGCTAGATTCTTGTGGACCGACCACCAAAGTAAGGAGGTCCTGGCTTGGGGCGACAAGCAAATTCTTTGGTGGAGAAGCCAATGCGTGCCTGCCCCCTGTGCAATCTGATTCAGCTGAAAAGGTATGGAATGAGGCCTGCCGTATTCGATCACTTCGAGGGATGCTACCATCTTTCCAAGAAGCTTTAAACAAAGATGCAGAGAGACTGTCTGGTTTATGTTCAGGGACACCATGAACTCTCCTAGTTCCAGTCCTGCAATAACTGACTGTATTGACTCCATCTTGAATTCGTAAATTTTCCTGAATTTATTCAAAACTTTTAAATTGAGGATTGGCCTGACGGACCCATTCAGTTTTGGCACTACAAAAAGATTTGAGTAAAATCCTTTCGTCTTTGTGAAGTCGGGACCGGTATAATTACTTCCATCTGAAGTAACCTTTGAATCGCCATATCTAATGCCCTGGCTTTTTGAAGGCACAGAGGAATACCTGTTGTAAAAAACTGACTAATTTTGTTGATCCAGATTTCTGGTGAGGTTTCGGCCCAGGTGTCCCAAAACCTTTACAACCGTGCACCCACCATATGAGACCCCAGGTGAGCTGGGAGACCGCCATGCCACAGTCTTGTCAGCTGGTTTAGAGTCCTGTTTTCTGGTTGTGGACTGAGAACGGCCTCTACCCCTGTTTCCACGAGGTTGACCTCCAAAACCTGTTCCTCTAGCTCGAAAGGATTGATATCTAGAGGAATTGAACACCGGACCAGAGTAATTCCTTCTGACCGGTGGGTTGGTTCTAGGATAAGTAGTAGGCAGAAAAGCAGATTTCCCTGTTGCCTGTGAAATCCACTTGTCTAATTCTGGACCGAATACATTTTCCCCTACAAAGGGGATAGCCTCACCTGCCTTCTTGGAATCAGAATCTACTTGCCATTCCCTCAGCCACAAAATCCTTCTGGCCGATATGACTGAAGCCAAGATGCGTGATGCTATTCTGCTAGCATCCTTTGTGTCTTGGCAAATGTACGTGGCAGACTCCCGGATATGCTCTGCTAACCGTACAATTTCCTCCTGACTGTTATCCTGCTCTATGTCCTGGACAATATTACCGGCCCATGCTACAATAGCCTTGGTCACTGAATCACTAATAATGGTAGGTCTATGCAGGGGCGTATTGGGATCGAAAACCAGCCCGGGAAATTTTATGGAAGCAGCCCTAATAGGGAAGGGGGGGGGGGGCTGTTGAGGGGGGTGGAGTCTGTGAAGTGGTCGGGATTACTGCTCAGAAGGCCCGACAACAGGTATGCTTGGAAAGTGCGCCTCAACTCGCCGCAAAATTTTAGGGGCGTGGCTTTGTGGGGTAGGGGCGTCGCCACATAATAGTGCCAATTTACCACACAGTAGTGCCACTTATTCACATTGTACCAGGTAGAACCTTCTATACACACTGCGCCAGGTAGAGCATGAGAGATATATAGATAGATATAGATACATATATAGATAGATAGATAGATAGATAGATAGAGATATAGATAGATATATATATATATATATATATATATATATTATATACATTTATTAGCCCAGATCTGTGACTTTGTGCCTCATTTGCTAACGCTGGGCGGGGTCAAGCCATAGATCTGCCCCAATATATATAGGAGATTGCCATAGGAGATCTGCCCTAATATATATGTAAGCATTGGATACATAACTGCCCGCATGTTATATCAGAGTGGCCGCGTTTGTGCAGAGACAGCAGCACCAGCTTAAGGGTCCGTCGTGGCTCCGCCCTCCCTCGCCAGCCATTGGTTCAAACTCTGATGCGGCTCTCCCCCCCCCCCCCCCCAAGCCATTGGTTGAGTCTCCCTCTGTGGAGCCCCAGGCAGCAGCACCAGCTTAAGGCTCCGTCGCAGCTCCGCCCCACTCGCCAGCCATTGGTTCAACCTCCGATGCGCCCCTCCGCCAGCCATTGGTTGAGTCTCCCTCCGTCGAGGCCGCAGCACCAGCTTAAGGCTCCGTTGCGGCTCCGCCCCCCCCTCGCCAGCCATTGGTTCAAACTCCCATGTGGCCCACCCCCTCCGCCAGCCATTGGTTGGGCCTCCCTCCGTCGAGCCCCCGGCACACTCCGCCTGCCATTGGCCAGACGCCGCCAGGACGCGCTGTGATTGCCAGCCCGTGCAGCTGCTGGCCCACCACCCACACAGGGAGACGCTGCCGCCAACGGGACAGCGAAAGAACTCGAGGGACAGCCCGTACGCTCCATCAACCCTGCCACTCAGCCACACCAGGTAACCAGCCTCATCCCAGCGCCAGCAGGTTAACGCGCCTTCTCGGCCCATTCCCCCTCCACAAACCATTGCTTACGGCTCCATCGAGGGCACGACCCCCGCCGCAAGCCATTGGACACATAGCGGCAGGCAGCACTGTCACTGGCAGCCCATTCAGCTGCCACTTTATTAATTGCCTCCAGCTGGGTGCCTGCTCACACAGGGAGACGCTGCCAGACACTACAATAACAAGCGAGTGCCAGTCTGGTAAGTTGCCCGTGCCCTCCCTCCCCTCACACTGAGCCCCCCCCCCCCCCCCCAGGTAGCCGGCCTCATCTCCCGGACCAACTATATGGAGGGAGCTGGAGACGCTGCCTCCAACGAGACAGCGAGAGACCCGCGGGACAGCCCGTACGCTCAGTAGCCACACCAGGTAGCCGGCCTCATCCCCCGGACCCGCTATATGGAGGGAGCTGGGGACACAGGGAGACGACAACGTGAAGAGCGCCCGTAGGGCGCGATTAATCACCTAGTGTATATGTATGTGTGTGAATCTCCTAGTGTATATATATTTATGTATATGTTAGACACTTTGCGCCAGGTAGCGCACGTTAGACACTTTGCGCCAGGTAGCGCACGTTAGACACTTTGCACAGGCTGGTGGCCTGCATGGGGGTGGCGGGCAGCCAGTGAGGCATGCCAATCCGCTGCTTCACACGCTGACATACAAGTGACACAAACACACACTCGCATAAGTCACACGCTCACATACAAGTCACACACAAGCACGCTCACATACAAGCCACACACACTCGCATATGTCACACACGTACTCTCACATTCAAGCAACACACACACAGTCACATAGATACACACCTTTCCCTCCACTCCCTCTAACTGTACCTTACAAACAAACAAACAAACACTGAGCAGAGTGCAGTGCAGTCCCAATCAAGGCCGGCCCTGGATCTGCAATAGCTCCTCTTTTCCTTCTGACAGCAGCAGCAATGAGGTGCCTGAGTCCCCATGTAGCTCCGTCCGCTCCCGAGTCCCCATGTAGCCTCGCCCCCTGCTGAGTCCCTAAGCATCCACAACCGGACCCATACTACAGCAGCTGCTGCTGTCCTGGCTCACGGAGCCGTAAGTGTGCGGCTGCCGGCCTGAAGTCAGTGTGAGCCAGCCCGGACAAAGAGGCTAAGGGACCAGCCAACTGGTAATTTCACCCGGTATCCCGGTGGCTCAATCCGCCCATGGGTCTATGTGATGCACCAGCTGCCACAAAAATAGACCTCAATGCTGTGTCTAACGCATCCTTTAGCGTAGTCACGTTTGGTATCGGCAAGATTCTTTTTTGACAGCCTAGCCAGGGAGGCATCCACAATTGGAGGAACCTCCCACCTGGACATGACACTCTTATGTAATGGGTAATTGGCCGAGAATTTTCTTGGAATTTGGAAGCGTTTATCAGGCTGCTTCCATGCTTAACTCATTTGATCCTGTAGAGTCTGAGTAATTGGAAAAACCGTTGTTTGCGGTTTTTGAGACCCAAATAAATCATACACCTCAGGTTCCCTAACCTCTTCTTCCTTGAAGTTAAGGACCTGTTTTTACCTCCTCATTGAGGGAAACTAAACCCTTGATCTCAGCATCCTCCTGAGGACTGACATCCATGATTTGCCTGACTCTCCCTCCTTCTCGCCCTCTATAAGACCTTACTCCGACTCTTCCCGCAGGAGAGGGAGTGGTCTATTTACCGCTTTACGCACATTCTTTTCTGCTTGTGCTGGCGGTGCAATTCTAATCAGAAATTCTTCCATAGTTTTGTAAAACCCTGCTGCCCATTCTAAATGTTGCTTGCAAGATTTCACTATTTCTCTAGAAATATCAGCCAGGGCACTTTCCCATGACCCAGACGGACCACTGCTCCCAGGCTGAGTGTCCTTTTCCAAACATGCGTCGCACACCCTGAAGCTGCCAACATTTGTGCTCTTTTTACCACATTTTGAGCATACATAATAGGTCTTTGTGGTCTTGGCTGGTGCTCTTGACATGATGAAATACATACACACAGACCACTCAGCAGTGCTTTCATCCTATTAGAATAGGAAGAGAAAGACCGTAGGGCTATAGGGAGCAAAGGTAACTTGGAGACACAGAGCTGGAATTATATTTATATATTTTAAAAAAAAATATATATATATAAAAATAATTTTATATATATATATATATACACATACATATATATATATATATATATATATATATATATATATATATATACACGCACACACATGTATATTTTGAACCAGCCTGACAGTTGCAACCCCACACCACCAACTGGTAATACAGCCTGAGTAGACCGGGTTGGCAGATCAGTTGCTCCCTTCTTTCTCCGCAGACCTTTCAGTAGAGTCCTTTGGAAAATAAAAACCATATAGTTTAACCTTTATGTGCAGTGAGAGTAGAATCTCTGCTGCTGTGATCTAACAGCGCCTAATACCAGCAGGGGGACTAAGCCTCCTCTATCAGATATCCTTCTATCTATCAGGTAACTCTGACTGGGCTCAGCTAAAATCCTCAGAGAGGGAGGCCCGCTCAAGCTGCGCGCCAATGATTGAAAAGAAGATGTCCGCCACTTAAATTTTCTATTCACAACGTTAAAATGGGATAGTCCTTGCAGCCCCCTGTCAGCGTGGTTACCTCTGCACACTGACTCCCGCACCCGGGAACGTGGTAAGCGGCTTTGTCTACTGAAACAATCCACCTCTTCGGAGCTATGCGGCCGTAACCTGACAGCCCTCACCGCCTTCTGCACTGCCCATGTCGGTGTACGCTCTCCCCATGGCTCCCAGCTATTCAGTGCTACCTCACTCTAGCGCGTCTACACTCCTGGATGCTGCAGGGAGGGACGGTCGCTTACTTACTGCCTAACCCACTGCTCCCCCCTCAGTGTACTCACTGCGCTCTCTGTACGCTGGATCTCCTGAGAGATACAGATCCCTTCAAATGGGATTTTTGTCTCTTACAGCTTAGAGCATTCACCCCCCCCCCCCCCCCCCTTTTAGATATGTTGGCTCAGCTCCAGACTCTTAAATATAAAATAATTATTTTAGTGGAGCAGGAGCTCCCTTCTTTCTGTACTGCACCTCCAGCACATTTTTTTAAAACTGAGGGATAGGGGGCGTGAAGGGGGAGGAGCCGGCTGTGCATACATGTTCTTATTTAGTTTGTGCCACCTCCGGTCTGCATGCTTCACACCCCAGCTGTCTGAAGCAGTTCCAGTGTCCCCTAGTGGATGAAAGTGAAATTTATGATTTCTGCTTAATGCTCATATACTGTACTATGAAGACACTCACGGCAACAGATAAATGCAGTAATTTATATGGTTTTGTATCAAGCATCAAAATATGGATTTGTAAACAATGTGATCTTTTTAAATGTACGTTGGTGATGTAATTAGTCCAGTTACATGTATTCTATTCTAATGTCCAAATAAAAAGTGGTTTATTCTTTGGTATTATTCCATTGTAGGTTGTAATTCAGGGTAGTGATGACATTGCAAGCAGAGCAATAGATCTTCTCAAGGAAATTTACACCAACCTTGGACCAAGGTTACAAGTAAATCAGGTAAACCTGCAAAGTGTGCTTGGGTCAAAACAATCTTATCAGGAATGCATGTCTTCATTGGCAAATAATTTGGTGCATTTAAAAAAAAAATACAGGTTGAGTATCCCTTATCCAAAATGCTTGGGACCAGAGGTATTTTGGATATCGGATTTTTCCGTATTTTGGAATAATTGCATACCATAATGAGATACCATGGTGATGGGACCTAAATATATGCACAGAATGCATTTATGTTTCATATACACCTTATACACACAGCCTGAAGGTAATTTTATGCAATATTTTTTATAACTTTGTGCATTAAACAAAGTGTGTCTACATTCACACTATTCATTTATGTTTCATATACACCTTATACACACAGCCTAAAGGTCATTTAATACAATATTTTTAATAACATTGTGTATTAAACAAAGTTTGTGTACATTGAGCCAACAAAAAACAAAGGTTTCACTATCTCACTCTCACTCAAAAACGTCCGTATTTCGGAATATTCCGTATTTCGGAATATTTGGATATGGGATACTCAACCTGTATTGATATTTAGCACCAAGTTCATGTTTCTTTTTATACTTTCATTAGGATCTATTTACAAAGGAGCTATTATGTTTGCTATTGCACATATCAGCCATATCCGTGTTCCATCATAAGGATTAGTTCCCCTGATAAAATATCTGCCTTATTGGGCCTATATGTGACAATTTTAGACATTCAAAGCTTGAATTATTTTTTATTGTGACTTTTCTTGTGTATGATAGTTATCTCCTCTCAGTTAATTATGTCATTTAGTTTGTTTTGCCTCCTTTTTCTCAGTTCTAAGTGCTGACCCTTTCTTTTTGCATTTCTGTTTGCTTCTACAAAGTTTTGATTGTGATATTGCAATACATTCTAGTATGAAAGTCTTACCGTATATACTCGAGTATAAGCCGACTTTTTCAGCACCTTTTTTTTCTCGCTGAAAAAGCCTCTTCGGCATATACACGAGTGAGTATTTAGGAGGGACAGGGGAGGGCACAGTGCGCGGCTCTCCTGTGTCCCTCCGGCGGCAGCGGCGTGTGTGTGTTAAAGGAGGGACACGGAGGGCACAGCGCGCGGCTCTCCTGTGTCCCCGGCGGCAGCGGCGTGTGTGTGTTAAAGGAAGTGCCGGAAACCGGCACTTCCTTTAACACACACGCCGCTGCCGCCGGAGACGCAGGAGGGACACAGGAGAGCCGCGCGCTGTGCTCTCCGTGTCCCTCCTTCAGAAGACAGCGCGGGAGCGACGGGACAGCGCGGGAGCGTTGGAGGGTAAGTAACAAACTGGCACTGTGGTGCATATCTGGCACTGTGGGGTATATCTGGCACATCTGGCACTGTGGGGCATATCTGGCAGCATGAGGGCATATCTGGCACTGTGGGGCATATCTGGCATTGTGGGGCATATCTGTCAGCATGAGGGCATATCTGGCACTGTGGGGCATATCTGGCAGCATGAGGGCATATCTGGCACTGTGGGGCATATCTGGCAGCATGAGGGCATATCTGGCACTGTGGGGCATATCTGGCACTGTGGGGCATATCTGGCACAGTGGGGCATATCTGGCACAGTGGGGCATATCTGGCACAGTGGGGCATATCTGGCAGTATGAGGGCATATCTGGCACTATGAGGGCTGTGTACGGCTAGAGCTGCATTTCCCACCCTAGGCTTATACCCGAGTCAATAAGTTTTCCCTGGTTTTTGTGGTAAAATTAGGTGCCTCGGCTTATATTCGGGTCGACTTATACTCGAGTATATTCGGTATTTCCCCAAGCACTTTGTTGTAGATCAATCATTTTTCTCTAACGTCCTAGTGGATGCTGGGGACTCCGAAAGGACCATGGGGAATAGCGGCTCCGCAGGAGACTGGGCACAAAAGTAAAAAGCTTTAGGACTACCTGGTGTGCACTGGCTCCTCCCCCTATGACCCTCCTCCAAGCCTCAGTTAGATTTTTGTGCTCGAACGAGACGGGTGCAGGCTAAGGGGCTCTCCTGAGCTGCTTAGTGTAAAAGTTTAAAGTAGGTTTTTTATTTTCAGTGAGACCTGCTGGCAACAGGCTCACTGCACCGAGGGACTAAGGGGAGAAGAAGCGAACTCACCTGCGTGCAGAGTGGATTGGGCTTCTTAGGCTACTGGACATTAGCTCCAGAGGGACGATCACAGGCCCAGCCATGGATGGGTCCCAGAGCCGCGCCGCCGTCCCCCTTACAGAGCCAGAAGACGGTAGAGGTCCGGAAAATCGGCGGCAGAAGACGTCCTGTCTTCAATAAGGTAGCGCACAGCACTGCAGCTGTGCGCCATTGCTCTCAGCACACTTCACACTCCGGTCACTGAGGGTGCAGGGCGCTGGGGGGGGGGCGCCCTGAGACGCAATAAAAACACCTTTTTTGGCAAAAAATACATCACATATAGCTCCTGGGCTATATGGATGTATTTAACCCCTGCCAATTTTTACATAAAAAAGCGGGAGAAAGGCCGCCGAAAAAGGGGCGGAGCCTATCTCCTCAGCACACTGGCGCCATTTTTTCCTCAGCTCCGTTGGAGGAAGGCTCCCTGACTCTCCCCTGCAGTCCTGCACTACAGAAACAGGGTAAAACAAGGGAGGGGGGGCACTAAATTGGCATATAAATATATACAGCAGCTATATTAGGGAAAAACACTTATATAAGGTTATCCCTGTATATATATAGCGCTCTGGTGTGTGCTGGCAAACTCTCCCTCTGTCTCCCCAAAGGGCTAGTGGGGTCCTGTCCTCTATCAGAGCATTCGCTGTGTGTCGGTACGTTGTGTCGACATGTATGAGGAGGAAAATGGTGTGGAGGCGGAGCAATTGCCTGTGTTAGTGATGTCACCCCCTAGGGAGTCGACACCTGACTGGATGGTCTTATGGAAAGAATTATGTGATAGTGTCAGCACTTTACAAAAGACTGTTGACGACATGAGACAGCCGGCGAATCAGTTAATACCTGTACAGGCGTCTCAAACACTGTCAGGGGCTCTAAAGCGCCCGTTACCTCAGGTCGATACAGACACGGACACTGACTCCAGTGTCGACGGTGAGGAAACAAACGTATTTTCCAGTAGGGCCACACGTTACATGATCACGGCAATGAAGGAGGTTTTGAACATTTCTGATACTACAAGTACCACAAAAAAGGGTATTATGTGGGGTGTGAAAAAACTACCCGTAGTTTTTCCCGAATCAGATGAATTAAATGAGGTGTGTGATGAAGCGTGGGTTTCCCCCGATAAAAAACTGCTAATTTCTAAAAAGTTATTGGCATTATACCCTTTCCCGCCAGAGGTTAGGGCGCGTTGGGAAACACCCCCTAGCGTAGATAAGGCGCTCACACGCTTATCAAAACAAGTGGCGTTACCGTCCCCTGATACGGCCGCCCTCAAGGAACCAGCTGATAGGAAGCTGGAAAATATCCTTAAAAGTATATACACACATACTGGTATTATACTGCGACCAGCAATCGCCTCAGCCTGGATGTGCAGTGCTGGGGTGGCTTGGTCGGATTCCCTGACTGAAAATATTGATACCCTGGACAGATATTGCGCCAGGTCAAGGGACCCTCAGGCAATAGCTGTGGACGCTCTGGTAACACCGTGGGTGTACCAGTCAGTGTATGTGTTTCCTCCTCTTCCTCTCATACCAAAAGTACTGAGAATCATAAGAAGGAGATGAGTAAAGACTATACTCGTGGCTCCGGATTGGCCAAGAAGGACTTGGTACCCAGGAATTCAAGAGATGCTCACGGAAGACCCGTGGCCTCTACCTCTAAGAAAGGACCTGCTCCAGCAGGGACCATGTCTGTTCCAAGACTTACCGCGGCTGCGTTTGACGGCATGGCGGTTGAACGCCGGATCCTGAAGGAAAAAGGCATTCCGGATGAAGTCATCCCTACCCTGATCAAAGCCAGGAAGGATGTAACCGTACAACATTATCACCGTATTTGGCGTAAATATGTTGCGTGGTGCGAGGCCAGGAAGGCCCCTACAGAGGAATTTCAACTGGGTCGTTTCCTGCATTTCCTGCAAACAGGACTGTCTATGGGCCTCAAATTAGGGTCCATTAAGGTTCAAATTTCGGCCCTGTCAATATTCTTCCAAAAAGAACTGGCTTCTGTTCCTGAAGTTCAGACGTTTGTCAAGGGAGTACTGCATATACAGCCTCCTTTTGTGCCTCCAGTGGCACCTTGGGATCTCAATGTAGTTTTGGGATTCCTAAAATCACATTGGTTTGAACCACTCACCACTGTGGACTTAAAATATCTCACACTGGAAAGTGGTAATGCTGTTAGCCCTGGCTTCAGCCAGGCGTGTCTCAGAATTGGCGGTTTTATCCTATAAAAGCCCTTACCTAATTTTTCATACGGACAGGGCAGAATTGAGGACTCGTCCTCAATTTCTCCCTAAGGTGGTTTCAGCTTTTCACTTAAACCAGCCTATTGTGGTGCCTGCGGTTACTAGGGACTTGGAGGATTCCAAGTTGCTGGACGTAGTCAGGGCCCTGAAAATATGTTTCCAGGACGGCTGGAGTCAGAAAATCTGATTCGCTGTTTATCCTGTATGCACCCAACAAGCTGGGTGCTCCTGCTTCTAAGCAGACGATTGCTCGTTGGATTTGTAGTACAATTCAGCTTGCACATTCTGTGGCAGGCCTGCCACAGCCAAAATCTGTAAAAGCCCATTCCACACGGAAAGTGGGCTCATCTTGGGCGGCTGCCCGAGGGGTCTCGGCTTTACAACTTTGCCGAGCAGCTACTTGGTCAGGGGCAAACACGTTTGCTAAATTCTACAAATTTGATACCCTGGCTGAGGAGGACCTGGAGTTCTCTCATTCGGTGCTGCAGAGTCATCCGCACTCTCCCGCCCGTTTGGGAGCTTTGGTATAATCCCCATGGTCCTTTCGGAGTCCCCAGCATCCACTAGGACGTTAGAGAAAATAAGAATTTACTTACCGATAATTCTATTTCTCATAGTCCGTAGTGGATGCTGGGCGCCCATCCCAAGTGCGGATTGTCTGCATTACTGGTACATAGTTATTGTTACAAAAATCGGGTTATTGTTGTTGTGAGCCATCTTTTCAGAGGCTCCTTCTGTTATCATGCTGTTAACTGGGTTCAGATCACAAGTTGTACGGTGTGATTGGTGTGGCTGGTATGAGTCTTACCCGGGATTCAAAATCCTTCCTTATTGTGTACGCTCGTCCGGGCACAGTATCCTAACTGAGGCTTGGAGGAGGGTCATAGGGGGAGGAGCCAGTGCACACCAGGTAGTCCTAAAGCGTTTTACTTTTGTGCCCAGTCTCCTGCGGAGCCGCTATTCCCCATGGTCCTTTCGGAGTCCCCAGCATCCACTACGGACTATGAGAAATAGAATTATCGGTAAGTAAATTCTTATTTTAAACTCTCATTTTCTATACACAGTAGATTTATAGCCTCAAGCTGGGAGGATTTTTTTGTGTATAACTGTTTTTGTGTATATCTAAAATATATACATCCACAAAAACAGAATGGTAGGGGAAATAGTTGAGCATAATTCCTAAAATGCTTGGTTATTGGAGCCAAGCCCCAGTTGTAGGCAATGCAAAAGCAGTAAGGCACAGTAATCTCTGCATCAACAGAAACGGGATCCTTGCGTTTCTATTTCTATTTCTCTGACGTCCTAGTGGATGCTGGGAACTCCGTAAGAACCATGGGGAATAGCCGGGCTCCGCAGGAGACTGGGCACTCTAAAAGAAAGATTAGATACTATCTGGTGTGCACTGGCTCCTCCCTCTATGCCCCTCCTCCAGACCTCAGTTAGAATCTGTGCCCGGCCAGAGCTGGGTGCTCCTAGTGGGCTCTCCTGAGCTTGCTAGAAAAGAAAGTATTTGTTAGGTTTTTTATTTTCAGTGAGATCTGCTGGCAACAGACTCACTGCTACGTGGGACTGAGGGGAAAGAAGCAAACCTACCTGCTTGCAGCTAGCTTGTGCTTCTTAGGCTACTGGACACCATTAGCTCCAGAGGGTTCGTACACAGGGCCTGACCTCGATCGTCCGTTCCCGGAGCCACGCCGCCGTCCCCCTTGCAGAGCCAGAAGACAGAAGAGAAGCGATGAAATCGGCGGCAGAAGACTCCTGTCTTCATTAAGGTAGCGCACAGCACCGCAGTTGTGCGCCATTGCTCCCACAACACACCACACACTCCGGTCACTGTAGGGGCAGGGCGCTGGGGGGGGGCGCCCTGGGCAGCAATTATAATACCTTTTGGCACTTAAAATACACATAATACAGTCTGAAAACTGTATATGTGTAAAACCCCCCGCCATTAAGTTACATAAAACGCGGGACAGAAGCCTGCCGCTGAGGGGGCGGGGCCTTCTTCCTCAGCACACCAGCGCCATTTTCCCTTCACAGCTTCGCTGGAAGCAGCTCCCCAGGCTCTCCCCTGCAGTATCCTGATACAAGAAGGGTAAAAAAAGAGAGGGGGGGCACATAAATTTAGGCGCAAATAAGATATTTAAGCAGCTATTGGGTAAATCACTTTTTATAGTGTAAATCCCTGTGTTATATAGCGCTGTGGTGTGTGCTGGCATACTCTCTCTCTGTCTCCCCAAGGGACTTTGTGGGGTCCTGTCCTCAGTCTGAGCATTCCCTGTGTGTGTGCGGTGTGTCGGTACGGCTGTGTCGACATGTTTGATGAGGAGGGTTACGTGGAGGCGGAGCAGGGGCAGATAAGTGTGGTGTCGCCCCCAACGGGGCCGACACCTGATTGGATGGATATGTGGAAGGTCTTAACCGACAGTGTCAACTCCTTACATAAAAGGTTCGATGACGCAGCAGCCTTGGGACAGCCAGGGTCTCAGCCCGCGCCTGCCCAGGCGACTCAGAAGCCGTCAGGGGCTCATAAATGCCCGCTAGCTCAGATGGTAGACACAGATGTCGACACGGAGTCTGACTCCAGTGTAGATGAGGATGAGACAAATGTACAGTCTACAAAAGCCATCCGATGCATGATTACTGCAATGAAAGATGTATTGCACATTTCTGACATTAACCCGGTGACCACCAAGGGGGGTATTATGTTTGGGGAGAAAAAGCAGCCAGTGACTTTTCCCCCAACTGATGAATTAAATGAATTGTGTGAAGAAGCGTGGAGTTCCACTGATAAGAAACTAGTGATTTCTATGAGGTTACTGATGGCGTACCCTTTCCCGCCAATGGATAGGTTACGTTGGGAAACATCCCCTAGGGTGGACAAGGCGCTAACACGCTTATCTAAAAGGGTGGCACTGCCGTCTCAGGATACGGCCGCCCTAAAGGAGCCTGCGGATAGAAAGCAGGAAGCTATCCTGAAGTCTGTGTATACACACTCTGGTACTCTACTGAGACCTGCTATTGCTTCAGCCTGGATGTGTAGTGCTGCAGCAGCATGGACTGATTCCCTGTCAGACAACATTGATTCCTTCGACAGGGATACTGTTTTGCTAACCCTCGAACATATAAAAGACATTATCTTATATATGCGGGATGCCCAGAGGGACATTTGCATGCTGGCATCTAGAATTAATGCAATGTCCATTTCTGCCAGGAGAGTATTATGGACTCGGCAGTGGACAGGTGATGCTGATTCTAAAAAACACATGGAGGTTTTGCCTTATAAGGGTGAGTAATTGTTTGGGGACGGTCTCTCGGACCTCGTATCCACAGCAACTGCTGGGAAGTCGACTTTTTTACCTCAGGTTCCCTCACAGCCTAAGAGAGCACCGTATTATCAAGTGCAGTCCTTTCGGCCTCAGAAAGGCAAGCGGGTCAGAGGAGTATCCTTTCTGGCCAGAGGCAAGGGTAGAGGAAAGAAGCTGCACCAGGCAGCCAGTTCCCAGGAACAAAAATCCTCCCCTGCTTCCACTAAGTCCACCGCATGACGTTGGGGCTCCACAGGAGGAGCCAGGTGCGGTGGGGGCGCGTCTCCGAAACTTCAGCAACCAGTGGGTTCGCTCACAGGTGGATCTCTGGGCTGTACAAATTGTATCTCAGGGATACAAACTGGAGTACGAGGCGACTCCCCCTCACCGTTACCTCAAATCAGCCTTGCCAGCTGCTCCCAGGGAAAGGGAGGTAGTACTGGCGGCAATTCACAAGCTGTACCTCCAGCAGGTGATAATCAAGGTCCCCCTCCTTCAACAGGGAAGGGGTTACTATTCCACAATGTTTGTGGTACCGAAACCGGACGGTTCGGTGAGACCCATTCTGAATTTAAAATCCTTGAACACTTATATAAAGAAGTTTAAGTTCAAAATGGAATCGCTCAGGGCGGTTATTGTAAGCCTGGAAGAGGGGGATTTTATGGTGTCGCTGGACATCAAGGATGCTTACTTGCATGTCCCCATTTACCCACCTCACCAGGAATACCTCAGGTTTGTGGTACAGGACTGTCATTACCAATTCCAGACGTTACCGTTTGGTCTCTCCACGGCACCGAGAATATTTACCAAGGTAATGAACGAAATGATGATACTCCTTCGGAAGAAGGGAGTTATAATTATCCCGTACTTGGACGATCTCCTCATAAAGGCGAGGTCCAGAGAGCAGTTGTTGGTCAGCGTAGCACTCTCTCAGGAAGTGTTGCAACAGCACGGCTGGATTCTGAATATCCCAAAGTCGCAGCTGATTCTTGCGACGCGTCTGCTTTTCCTGGGTATGATTCTGGACACAGAACAGAAGAAGGTGTTTCTCCCAGTGGAGAAGGCCCAGGAATTGTCATCTGTTGTCAGGGACCTTCTGAAACCAAAACAGGTGTCGGTGCATCACTGCACGCGAGTCCTGGGAAAGATGGTGGCTTCTTACGAAGCAATTCCCTTCGGCAGGTTCCATGCAAGGACCTTTCAGTGGGATCTGTTGGACAAATGGTCCGGATCGCATCTTCAGATGCATCGGTTGATCACCCTGTTCCCAAGGGCCAGGGTGTCTCTGCTGTGGTGGCTGCAGAGTGCTCATCTTCTCGAGGGCCGCAGGTTCGGCATACAGGACTGGGTCCTGGTGACCACGGATGCAAGCCTCCGAGGATGGGGGGCAGTCACTCAGGGAAGAAACTTCCAAGGACAGTGGTCAAGTCTGGAGACTTCACTACACATAAATATACTGGAACTAAGGGCCATTTACAACGCCCTGAGTCAAGCAGAGCCCCTGCTTCAAAACCACCCAGTACTGATTCAGTCAGATAACATCACGGCGGTCGCCCGTGTAAACCGCCAGGGCGGCACGAGAAGCAGGATGGCAATGGCAGAAGCCACAAGGATTCTTCGATGGGCGGAGAATCACGTGCTAGCACTGTCAGCAGTGTTCATTCCGGGAGTGGACAACTGGGAAGCAGACTTCCTCAGCAGGCACGACCTCCACCCGGGAGAGTGGGGACTTCATCAAGAAGTATTCACACAGATTGTACATCGCTGGGAACTGCCACGGGTGGACATGATGGCGTCCCACCTCAACAAAAAGCTAAAAAAAAATTTGCGCCAGGTCAAAGGACTTTCAGGCGATAGCTGTGGACGCACTAGTGACACCGTGGGTGTACCAGTCGGTTTATGTGTTCCCTCCTCTTCCTCTCATACCCAAGGTACTGAGGATAGTAAGAAAGAGAGGAGTAAGAACTATACTCATCGTTCCGGATTGGCCAAGCAGAACTTGGTACCCAGAACTACAAGAAATGATCTCAGAGGACCCATGGCCTCTGCCTCTCAGACAGGACCTGTTACAGCAGGGGCCCTGTCTGCTCCAAGACTTACCGCGGCTGCGTTTGACGGCATGGCGGTTGAACGCCGGATCCTAACAGAAAAGGGCATTCCAGATGAAGTGATTCCTACGCTGATAAAAGCTAGGAAGGATGTGACAGCAAAGCATCATCACCGCATATGGCGGAAATATGTCGCTTGGTGTGAGGCCAGGAAGGCCCCAACAGAGGAATTTCAGCTGGGTCGATTTCTGCACTTCCTACAGTCAGGGGTGACTATGGGCCTAAAATTGGGGTCCATAAAGGTCCAGATTTCGGCCCTATCTATTTTCTTTAAAAAAGAACTGGCTTCACTGCCTGAAGTTCAGACGTTTGTAAAGGGAGTGCTGCATTTTCAGCCCCCTTTTGTGCCTCCAGTGGCACCTTGGGATCTTAACGTTGTGTTGGATTTCCTGAAATCACACTGGTTTGAGCCACTTAGGACCGTGGAGCTAAAGTATCTCACGTGGAAGGTGGTCATGCTGTTGGCCTTAGCTTCAGCTAGGCGTGTGTCAGAATTGGCGGCTTTGTCGTGTAAAAACCCGTATCTGATCTTCCATATGGACAGGGCAGAATTGAGGACTCGTCCCCAATTTCTCCCAAAGGTGGTATCAGCGTTTCATTTGAACCAACCTATTGTGGTGCCTGCGGCTACTCAGGACTTGGAGGATTCCAAGTTGCTGGACGTAGTCCGGGCTTTGAAAATTTATGTTTCCAGGACGGCTGGAGTCAAGAAAACTGACTCGCTATTTATCCTGCATGCACCCAACAAGCTGGGTGCTCCTGCTTCAAAGCAAACTATTGCTCGCTGGATCTGTTGCACGATTCAGCTGGCACATTCTGCGGCTGGACTGCCGCATCCTAAATCAGTAAAAGCCCATTCCACAAGGAAGGTGGGCTCTTCTTGGGCGGCTGCCCGAGGGGTCTTGGCTTTACAGCTTTGCCGAGCTGCTACTTGGTCGGGTTCAAACACATTTGCTAAATTCTACAAGTTTGATACCCTGGCTGAGGAGGACCTTGAGTTTGCTCATTCGGTGCTGCAGAGTCATCCGCTCTCTCCCGCCCGTTTGGGAGCTTTGGTATAATCCCCATGGTCCTTACGGAGTTCCCAGCATCCACTAGGACGTCAGAGAAAATAAGAGTTTACTCACCGGTAATTCTATTTCTCGTAGTCCGTAGTGGATGCTGGGCGCCCGTCCCAAGTGCGGACTCTCTGCAATACTTGTATATAGTTATTGCTTCACTATAGGGTTATTGTTATGAGCCATCCGTAAAAGGAGGCTCAGTTGTTGTTCATACTGTTAACTGGGTATGGTTATCACAAGTTGTACAGTGTGATTGGTGTGGCTGGTATGAGTCTTACCCTGGATTCCACATCCTTTCCTTGTTGTGTCAGCTCTTCCGGGCACAGTTTCCCTAACTGAGGTCTGGAGGAGGGGAATAGAGGGAGGAGCCAGTGCACACCAGATAGTACCTAATCTTTCTTTTAGAGTGCCCAGTCTCCTGCGGAGCCCGTATATTCCCCATGGTCCTTACGGAGTTCCCAGCATCCACTACAGACTATGAGAAATAGAATTACCGGTGAGTAAATTCTTATTTTTGTTTTCATATTTCAAGCTTGTCCATACTTTTTTTTTTGGGGGGGGGGCGGGGCGAGTTGGGTATACTGTTTGAGTGAACCCTTACACACAAAAGTTGATTTGTGAAAACTTCCAAAGATAATTTTCCCTGATGTTCTTACTCCGCTGGCCAGTACAGATTGCAGATAAATTACTGTATTTCTCTGCAAGCTGAGTGGGCTTACTTTGCCACTCCTGGGGTATAGGGAGTCCATCCCACAGTCAGTAACTACCCGTTTCTGACTTCTCTCATTGCCGAGTGGATGGGTAACTCTCTACTGTCCTTTTCCGGGCAGACTTCATGCTACGGAAGTCTGTTTTCTACATGGGATTCCAAGGAGATACCGGAGATTGTTGTGTCCATGCGCTGGAGGCTAGTAGTAGCAGTAAGTAGGATCCATCTTAGGACTGATTGGCATTGGAGGAAATCCGCAGTCAGCTTCTGTCCCTGCCTTTAGAAGGAGAATCCTCATGTTTCCATGACACCAGAAGGGGTCCGACCTCAGAAGGTGAAATTACTCCCTGCTCTCCCCTCCTTTCCTGGAGTGGATTTGTATGTTGACAGCATGTCAAAAGTTTCAGTTGCAGACACAGCTCTTCTATCTCAATGGCATACAGTGGTGCAGCTTTAGCAATCACGTCACATAGGGCTCTTTCTTCCCTCGTCTGGGGAAGGGTGGGGGAAGCACCTTTCTTCCCCTCGTTCTGGTCCAGTGTTCCAGAGTTGCCACAGGATAGTCCAGGGTGGCGTGGGGGTTGGGGGGGGTCAGATTTAAAGTCCGTTAATCCTGGTCAGCAGTCACTCATTTCCTTGGATGCGGGACATCCTCTTGATGGGATACCAGATAGAAATCTTGGGACATCCTCCTCAGAGGTTCTTTCCGGGTTTTCGTCGGATACGTCTGGCTTTGGGGAAGAGGACGTGCAGAACTTGATTTCCTCCGGTGTGGTATTTCCTGATATGGTGGAGCAAGAAAAACAGTGTTTCTGTTCTACTCTGTTTGTAGTTCCCAAGGAAGACATGTCTGTTTGCCCTAAAGCCTCTGAACGTCTATTTATGGCTCCAGAGGTTTAAGATGTAAACTCTTGATTCAGTTTCCAGCAAATAATGGGGAAATGATGATGTCCATAGACGTCAGGGATGGGAGCTTCATCAGTCCCTCCTTCAGTTTGCAACACAGAATGAGCATTTTCCGTTCAGGACTCTGCCCTTTGGCCTTTCCACCATCCCACTGGTGTTAACAAAGGTTTAAGCGGTCTTATCTTTTGGGGGTGCCAATAGTCTCTTTCTCATTGACCACCTGATCCGAGGCCCATTTCCGGAAGTTCTTTAGTCCCATGTTTGACTCTGTATTCTGATATCTCATAGTTGGACTTAACTTTAATAAATCCAGACTTAATCCATTGCAGTGGATGCTGTTCTTAAGCATGATCTTAGATACCGCTCTACAGAGGGCATTTCTCCCTCTGGACAAGATTCTGTCCATATAATTCCTGATTTGGTTGGTTCTGAAGAAGGTGGTTTCAGTACATTTCTGCGCGTGCATGTTGGGAAAACTTGTCTTTCCCAGCAAGGCTGTTCCATTTCTGGGAATTCCAGTTGGATCTGCTGTCCAAATGGAATGGATTCCATTTCTGTTTATCTCTGGTGACTCTGCTGTCTCTGCATAACACTTTCCCTCCTGTAGTGGCTGGATTCCAAGAAATTAGGCATCTGTCGCTTCTTCACAATCTGGAATTGGACTCTGGTGACCAGAGGCCAGTGAGTTATGCGTCTTCAGTTTCTGTACCATGGAATGTTGTTCAGTCAATAGGTCCTTAACCATCAATGTCCCGGAACTCCAGACAATCTACAGGGCCTTGACTGTGGCTCAGATCCATCTGTGGTGATCTCTGGTGAAGGCTTAGTCAGACAACACCATGGCTATGGTGTATCTCAATCACCAGGAGGGCACAAGTGCTGGGGTTAACAATTGGGAGGCAGATCATCTCAGCTGGCAGGATTTTAACCCCTATGAGGTGGTCCCTTCATCTGGAGGTAGCACATTATTGTTTCAAAAAGAGTTCCAGCAACACTCTTGTTCGATTTCCTTGACTGTTCTGTAGAATTTTCACCTGATCGAACTCTTTCCTTTCCCACTGCTGCCACGTGTTCTCAAATACATCAAGTTAGAATGGGTGACGGTCATTTTATTACCTCTAGATTGGCCTTATACGTAGTGGTACTCTGGCCTCTCGCTATCATGAGGAAGTTTAACTGCTCAGCGTTATCACCAGATATGGTGTGCCTATAGGGTATATGCAATTGCGGTTGAATTCCTGAAAATGTCGAAAAACGGGGCATTTTCGACACAAAAAAAAAATCTACAATGCAATACAGTACTTTTCGTCAAAAAACCTGACTTTTCAGATTCGACTTTTTGCAATTCGACATTTTGAAAATTCGACATGTCTGCAGTGGTAAAAATGCGGCAATTCGACAAAAGTATATTCAATTGAAGAATGTCTATTCGACTTTAGTGCTTTTTGACAGTAATATCGTCAATTTCCTTCCGCCTCACTTTGCTGGCGTAATCTAATAAAAAAATTTTGAAAACATGTTTTTTTTTTATTGCTAATAGCATATCTATTTATATTAGAAGGGATTATGTACTTGGTTTGTCTATTAGAGGGACACAAGTATTATGTATTTTTAAAAAGAATATTTTTTTTTTAACTGACTAAAATAAAGAGAGCATGGTTTTTAGTGGGAAGGGGTGGGAATGGGTTAAAATAAAGAAAAAAAATGCGTGGGGTCCCCCCTCCTAAGCATAACCAGCCTCGGGCTCTTCGAGCCGGTCCTGGTTGTAAAAATACGGGGGGAAAATTGACAGGGGATCCCCCGTATTTTTAGAACCAGCATCGGGCTCTGCGTCCGGTCCTGGTGCAAAAAATACGGGGGACAAAAAGCGTAGGTGTCCCCCGTATTTTTTGTACCAGCACCGGGCTCCACTAGCTGGGGAGATAATGCCACAGCCGGGGGACACTTTTATACCGGTACCTGCGGCCGTGGCATTAAAACCCAAACTAGTCACCCCTGGCCGGGGTACCCTGGAGGAGTGGGGACCCCTTAAATCAAGGGGTCTCCCCCCTCCAGCCACCCAAGGGCCAGGGGTGAAGCCCGAGGCTGTCCCCCCCCCCCCCCCCCCCATCCAACCGCTGCGGATGGGGGGCTGATAGTCTTGTTGATAATGAAAGAATATTGTTTTTTGCAGAAGAACTACAAGTCCCAGCAAGCCTCCCCCGCAAGCTGGTACTTGGAGAACCACAAGTACCAGCATGCGGGGGGAAACGGGCCCGCTGGTACCTGTAGTTCTACTGCAAAAAAAATACCCAAATAAAAACAGGACACACACACCTTGAAAGTACAACTTTATTACATACGTGTCGACACACACACATACTTACCTATGTTGACACGACGTTCGGTCCACTTGTCCAAGTAGAATCCACGTGTACCTGAAAATAAAATTATACTTTCCTAAATCCAGTGTCCTGTTATTATTTGTAATCCTCGTACTTGGCAAAAAAAAAACCGCATACCCGATCCACACGGACTGAAAGAGGTCCCATGTTTACACATGGGACCCCTTTCCCCGAAGGCAGAGACCCCCCGTGACTCCTGTCACTGAGGGTCCCTTCAGGCAATCAGGGAGCGCCACGTCCTGGCACTCTCCTGATTGCCTATGCGCGTCTGAGCTGGCAGACAGCGCATCGAACAACCCCTCCATTATAGTCAATGGTGGGAACTTTGCGGTCAGGGGGGTGAATTTACTAAGATGGGAGTATTTTCTTTTAGAACTGGTAATGTTGCTCATAGCTACCAATCAGATTCTACTTAACTTTTATCTAGCTTCTTCTAGAACAGTCATGGCCAACCTGTGGCTCTCCAGCTGTTGTGAAACTACACATCCCAGCATGCCCTGCCACAGTTTTAGCATTCCCTAGTAGAAAAACTGTGGCAGTGTATGCTGGGACATGTCGTTTCACAACAGCTGGAGAACCACATGTTGGCCAGGCCTGTTCTAGAAGAAATAGATAGAATCTGATTGGTTGTTATGGGCAACATCCCCAGTTTTAAAAAAAAAAACAAGAAAAAAAAAACTCCCACCTCAGTAAATTTACCCCTAAATGTAAATGTTCCCACTTTTCTCTTCCTCTGTATAGAGGTTTCAGAGCCTATTGTCTTGTCCTGTTCCTTTAATCTAGTGTTTCAGGATGACATGATGGTACTTCGTACTAGGCCCATTTCTTCCCAAAAGTGATGTTTAAATTCCATATAAATCAAATGATGGTGTCTGGTTTTGCCTTGTGATGGTCCTTTTGACTAACCAGGTTTCTTGTCAGTCTTTGGACATGAACAATTCTGTAACCCGATGACCTCCCGCCACCAGGCAGTCATGTTAATTGTAGAAGTTACTCTACTTGTTGCAAGCTAAATATGCTTACTTAACCACTCTTAGGTTATAGGGATTTCCTCTCACCATCTGTAGCAACCAATTACTGACTTCTATGAATGTGTTGTGGATGAATAACTGGCTGACGTCAGTAGGTTCGTACATTGGCACATGAAATCGCTTGTTCCAACAGGCTCCTGATTGGAACCTGTAACCGCTTCTCAAGGGCTCCTACCGCTGGCACCTGAACAGTTTACTTGTATGTGTGATTATTCTGCTGCTATACCTCCTGGTTACTGTTGGTTAATTTCCCTCTGGTCACTTCCTATAGACCAAAACTGCACTTTGTAGTAGACAGACAGCTTGAGTTTGGAGACGCTAGGCTCCACCTCATGGCAGCCAGAAATGGTTAAGCGCATAGTGCTTAACAAATGGCCAGTGGATACAAACTGATGCTGCATGTTAAAGCAAGATGTGTATTCGCGTCAGTATATGTCCTGAAATGGACAAACCCTTAGCTGAAGGTGCTTAGGGGTACCACAGCATACAGATGTTGCACACCTCTAGTTGTTGAGGGGATACACAAATTATGACTCACAAAGCCAAAATTGAATCCAGATCACACAGAATTCAGCAGGAGACAATTCCTTCATTGTCCCTTCAACCAACTAAGACTAGTTCTCAGATCAGGACACTGTCTCCCAAAAGGAAGTATTGATTACATTTCACAGGAGCCTACCAATTCAGTTTAGCTTTTGACTTGTTTATCCAATTCATTAAAGGCTTTTCCAGCATCTGTTGATAGCAGCATTGTGGGGGGTCAAATGGCTGTTATATAAATTTTTTTAAAATTATAGCTATTTTTTCTGCAAAATAGGTGCTCTGATTAAATTTAGGGTACATCAACAAATGGGGTGTAGTATAGCACATAGTTAAAAGATAGTCATTAGGTAGACACTATATGGTCGACAGTCAAAAGTCAGACACAAAAAAAATATATATTTTTTTGTGTTTTTAAACATTTTTTACCCAAATTTGTTGAAATTGGTCCTCTCGTGGACTCGCTGCACTCGCCACGCTTTGGTCTCTGTGTCTCGCTCCGCTTCTCTCGGCACAACTTTACTAAAAGGTAATGATTTGTGACATGGATAGTAAACGAGGCAAAAGTTGTAAAGAAAAAAAAAACCCACAGAAAAACAAACTATATTTTTTGGTGTCGGACCTTTGACCTTGTCGGACTTTTGACTGTCGCCCATATGGAGTCTTCCTAATGACTGTCTATCTTTTAACGGTCTAAGTATGTATTTGAGTAATTTTAGGGGACTTAAAAAAAAAAAAAAAAAAAAAATGGAAGCAGACCAATTGTTCCCTCTTGGAAATCTAAAAACACTTGTCCCACTCATAAAGCACCCCATTATACCTGTCCCATACCTTGTATTCAAATTTCCATCACTTTGCATTTTTTGACCCAAAAATTACATTTCATTATTGGCCAATTAAAAACTACTAAGTGCCTAAGTAGTCGTTCAGGGAGTTGTCCCAGGGGTTCAGAAATAAATCCTGATGCTTCTAACTTAAAATAGGGATTTTCCCCAAAGTGATCCCCTGCTCAGAAAAGGAACAAATTGGATAGCCGATTGATTGTTCTTCTTTATGACCGGTTTGTGCTAGAATTACCTTTTTGTCTTTATAAAAAAAAAATTTTTTCCCTTTTTGTATGATAAATTACTGTACATGTATCGGTATTAAACTTGAACTTGTTCAGACGTGCTGGAAAAATTGGTGGAAATTAATGAAAACAAATGATTTAAGCATGTATTAATGTGTCAGTTTCCATATGGTATTTTTGTATTTCGCTTTTAACAATGCAATCTGTTTTACTGGTAGCAAACCCCTAACTTATGAGAATTAGGTTGTTTTTTCTTTCTAATATGTAAACCTATAGTTTAATTTTTTGAATGCAGTGGTGTGAGTATTCTTACTTGCCCTATTTTTGATTAGCTCTTCATGCATTTATTTGTGTGCAAGCAAAATAGTAGCGAAAAACAAGCCCTGAAACGCTGAGGAAATGGGAAGTTGGAACAGTAATTTTAGTACTCTTTCTCTCCCCCCCCCCCCCCCCCCCCCCGTCATATTTCCCGGTTTCTGTTTTTTTCATTGATTTTGTTTCCTTTAGGTGGAGATACATGAGGACTTCATTCAGTCTTGCTTTGATCGTTTGAAAGCCTCTTATGACACATTATGTGTGTTAGATGGTGACAAAGACAGTATTAATTGTGCAAGGCAAGAAGCAATACGAATGGTCAGGGTTTTGACTGTCCTCAAAGAATATATAAATGAATGCGACAGTGACTACCACGAAGAGAGGACAATTCTTCCGATGTCCAGGTTTGTTTTACTGCAGAGTGAGTTATACTTTAAATTGAAGTTTTGGAGATGTTATATTGAGAGGCTATAGTGTTCCTTCTAGAATTAATATGGGGCAGGGCGCCGGACTCCAGGGGCATATCGGTGAAACGGGGGCGCGGCCATGTAAATTAGGGGGCGTGACCACGCTAACGTCATTTTAGTGGACGGTGCGGGCCACAGACGTTGCTATAGGGTGCGTCTGTGGCCGTCGACGTCACTGTTGGGGGCGTGCCCAGCACCTCCGTTGGTGCTGGGCTTCCCCAGCTCTCTCCCATATCGTGAATGGCACGGCATCTTTACACGCTGGGAGGGCAGGAAGCGGGCGGCTGTTCTAGCAGGACGCCGCAAAACGGGCAGGGCGGATTTTGACTTTAAAAAATAGGGCAGGGCGCCGCGCCCTGCTAAAACAGCCTAGAGTGGACACTAAGGCTATACTTTGCTTTAGTCAGTGAGGCTATTTGGGGTTGCTACCACGTTTGGGAGTCTTCTAAACATTTCTAGTGTAGCACCACACCTATTTGAAGATATTATGGGGTTCTCCAATACGTACCCAGACTGCAGTCACCAATATATATATATATATATATATATATATATATATATATGTATATGTATGTGTATGTGTGTATGTATATATATATATATATATATATCTCAAAAAAATAAAGGGAACACTAAAATAACACATCCTTGATCTGAATGAATGAAATATTCTTATTAAATACTTTGTTCTTTACATAGTTGAATGTGCTGACAACAAAATCACACAAAAATTATCAATGGAAATCAAATTTATTAACCCATGGAGGTCTGGATTTGGAGTCGCACTCAAAATTAAAGTGGAAAAATACACTGCAGGCTGATCCAACTTTGATGTAATGTCCTTAAAACAAGTCAAAATGAGGCTCAGTAGTGTGTGTGGCCTCCACGTGCCTGTATGACCTCCCTACAACGCCTGGGCATGTTCCTGATGAGGTGGCGGATGGTCTCCTGAGGTATCTCCTCCTAGACCTGGACTAAAGCATCCGCCAACTCCTGGACAGTCTGTGGTGCAACGTGGCGTTGGTGGATGGAGCGAGACATGATGTCCCAGATGTGCTCAATTGGATTCAAGTCTGGGGAACGGGCGGGCCAGTCCATAGCATCAATGCCTTCGTCTTGCAGGAACTGCTGACACTCCAGCCACATGAGGATGGTCTTGCATTAGGAGGAACCCAGGGCCAACCGCACCAGCATATGGTCTCACAAGGGTCTGAGGATCTCATCTCGGTACCTAATGGCAGTCAGGCTACCTCTGGTGAGCACATGGAAGGCTGTGCGGCCCCACAAAGAAATGCCACCCCACGCCATTACTGACCCACTGCCAAACCGGTCATGCTGGAGGATGTTGCAGGCAGCAGAACGTTCTCCTTGGCGTCTCCAGACTCTGTCACGTCTGTCACATGTTTTCAGTGAGAACCTGCTTTCATCTGTGAAGAGCACAGGGCGCCAGTGGCGAATTTGCCAATCTTGGTGTTCTCTGGCAAATGCCAAACTTCCTGCACGGTGTTGGGCTGTAAGCACAACCCCCACCTGTGGATGTCAGGCCCTCATACCACCCTCATGGAGTCTGTTTCTGATCGTTTGAGTAGACACATGCACATTTGGGGCTTGCTGGAGGTCATTTTGCAGGGCTCTGGCAGTGCTCCTCCTTGCACAAAGGCGGAGGTAGCGGTCCTGCTGCTCGGTTGTTGCCCTCCTACGGCCTCCTCCACGTCTCCTGATGTACTGGCCTGTCTCCTGGTAGCGCCTCCATGCTCTGGACACTACGCTGACAGACACAGCAAACCTTCTTGCCACAGCTCGCATTGATGTGCCATCCTGGATGAGCTGCACTACCTGAACCACTTGTGTGGGTTGTAGGGAGGTCATACAGGCACGTGGAGGCCACTGACACCACTGAGCCTCATTTTGACTTGTTTTAAGGACATTACATCAAAGTTGGATCAGCCTGTAGTGTGTTTTTCCACTTTAATTTTGAGGGTGACTCCAAATCCAGACCTCCATGGGTTAATAAATTTGATGTCCATTGATAATTTTTATGTGATTTTGTTGTCAGCACATTCAACTAATGTAAAGAACAAAGTATTTAATAAGAATATTTAATTCATTCAGATCTAGGATGTTATTTTAGTGTTCCCTTTATTTTTTTGAGCAGTGTGTGTGTGTGTGTGTGTGTGTATATATATATATATATATGTGTGTGTGTGTATGTGTGTATATATATATATATATATATATATATATATATATATATATATAATATATATAATGTGTGTGCGGCTGTAAATGTATGTATGTGTAGCATGTATTAGAACTAATTCCTCACTCATACATCTGATATGGGGGACACAGCAGTGCTGTCCCTTCAAACCACTCCCATTTCCCCCGATATCTGTTTTTTCTTTAGTGCATGTGCAGTAAGGCACAGATTTTAATTTTAGATCAAACATTTTTTTGGTCATATTGCCTCAGTCACATCGCTCAGGCAGTTTGAGTGAGACCAGTAGTTAAGTACGGGACTCTCGCTCTACTCCCAGCTTCCTGTTACAGCATGAGAGGTTAGTTCTGCTGGGATCAGATCATTTGTTACCAGGATCTTCCTGGTAGGTCCGAGACCGCTGTGGGGCTGAAATAAGCTGGGAAGAACTTCTCCTTTCGTTAGGTTAGCCTGCACCACTTACAGCGATCCCTATGACCCGATAAGCCATCTGCCTTGGCCAGCAAGTTCCCTCACAAGCTTTTAGGATGAAAACCCTCAACCGCCATTTTCCTCCCAGTGCCTCTTTGTGTGTAGCCCCCCCCCCCCCCCCCCCCTTCTTTTATTGAAGTGGACCACTTCAAATCCAAGAGGGGCCACCTTGAGTGGATGCTTCCATTTCCAGAATAGGCAAGGCGACTGTTATCCCTTTGGACAAGCAGCAAACTCACAGGATCAGACAGGTATAAAGAGTAATGCTTTGCTCAAAAACATTTTGTTTTTCTTTGCAGGGACCAGCAGTTTTAGATATGGCCTGGATCAACAAGCTCTGGGATCTTGGACAGAGCAATTGTTGTGCTGATTAGGGAGATTCCATGGATCGTCTCTTTGGTTGACCAATTCCGTGAGCTCTTGATCTATATGGGTGATGAGGCATTAGACATAGTTTCCTCGCAATCGAGTACCTCTTCTCTTGCGACTTCAGCTAGAAGATCATTTTGGCTCAGATCTTGGGAGGCAGATCCAGAGTCCAAGCATACCTTGGAAGTGGTTCCATTTGCAGGAGACTCTTTGGTCCAGAACTCGCCAGTATTGTATACCAGGCCACTGAAGGTAAGAGCACAGGACGTTCTGAACAGAGGTTACAGTCTGTATTTGACAGACCACAGCCCCAGTAGATTCTTCTCCATTCCTGTTCCCCAGGATCCTGCAAAAAAGGCAGCTTTGCAGGATGCTGTTCATTCTCTCCTAGATTCAGTAGTTATTGTACACCAACAACCTATTCCTGGTAAACTTTTTGGATTGTTCTTTTCGTCAAATACTGAATTTGAAAACTGCTCAATCCATACCTTGAGTTGGCACACTTCTAGATGGAGTTTCTGGCACAATGGTGGAAGGCGAATTCCTGGTATCCTTATTTGGAAAGGCCATCAGAAGTTACTCTGCTTCACAGTGGGTAAGATGCACTTTCAGTTTTGAGCCTTACTTTTCGATCTGTTCACAGCCCCCAGAGTTTAAAAATAAATAAAATTGTGGCCCACGTGGTTTCTTTGATAAGGCTCAAGGGCATTACCACCATTTCCTGTTTGGACGCCGGCACCTTCAGGTACCATACTGCTTCAGCTAGTGGAAGTGGATATTCTACAGACTCATGGATGGATCCTAAATTATTCAAAGTCCTACCTCCTACCATCCCAAAGTATAGTTTTCTTGGGCCTCTTATTCAACACTCACTGTCGGAGTCTATAATACTCCGTTGAAAATTCAGGACCTCTCTGTGAGAACGTTTCTTTACCAACCCCATTTTCCTGAACTTTGGTGTATGCAACTCCTGTGAAAGATGGTGGCTCATTTGAAGCTGACCCGTATGTCTGGTTCTATGATCGTCCTCTAAAAAGCTAGATCCTTGAACATTGGAACAGGACAGGACCCTGTTTAGACCAGCAGTTGTTCTGACTATCGCCTCAGACTCGCCAGTATCTGGAGTGGTAGCTCCAATCCCAGAACCTATCCAAGTGGTCCCATTTCTTGATTTGGGATTGGACCCTGGCCACAACAGATGCCAGCCAGTAACTATGAACATACTGTACATCTCCAGGGTTGCTGGTCCAGGGTGAAATCAGCTTATCCCATCAACATTCTGGAGGTGAGAGCTGTGAGACACCCTGTGGTTCAGGTTCTGGATGTACTGCCCAACAAGCCAGCTCGCATTCAGTCTGACAATGCCCATCTTGTATGTCGTTCGCCAGGGAGGGACCGAAAATTGTCAGGTGATGGAGTTAGTTCACATCTCATTTGGGCGGAAATTTGGGTTCCTACCATTTCGACCATCCACATTCCAGAAGTGGAGAACTGGTAAGTGGACTTTTTTAGTCACCATACGGCCCATTCTGGTGAATGGAGGGTATATAAGGAGGCATATCAGATGGTTTCGGATTGTTGGGGGACGCTCAACATAGATGTCATGGTTTTCTGTCTCTGTAAGCTGCCTGTGCACAGAGTGGGATCCAGAGACACTCGGGCGACCTTTGTGGACACCAAGACTGTACCTTTGATCCTTCCGGATGGGTTATCTGGTTTCGTTTCTGTTCATGCTGTCCATGGTGAGTTAGAGATTTCAGCAAAAGGTACATTCTAATTACTCAGGATTGGCCTAGTTAGTAGTGGTACACAACATTGAGGGGTCTGCTGGTCGAGACACCTTGGCGTCATCCTCTGCAGGAGGATCTACTGCAAAAAGGGTCATTTCTGTACCCTGATTTGTCTTCGCTTGTTTTGTTGACTTGTCTCTTGAGACCCAGATTCTGGGAGCCCGTGGGTTTTTCAGACAAGTCCTATCGTTTTCTAGGTTAGAAAGCTGGCCACATCAAGAATATACCATCGTATTTGATGATTTTATATTCAGTGGCTTGAAAGAAGACTTCTCTTAGTGAGTATTTTTTTTTCATTCCCAGGCTCCTATCTTTTATTCTTCAGGAAGGGTTTTCTATAGGCCTTCTCCTTTCCTTCCTTAAAGATCAGGTGTTTGCGAATTCACTCCCTTTCCAAAGAAGGTTAACGATCGTTCTGGAAGTGCAGACATTCCTCCAAGGATGCTTTGCACACAACCGCTGTACATTCCGCTTATCTCTCAGTGGGATTTGATTTTGGTTTTGGATGCACTTCAGAAAGCGCCATTTGAGTCTCTTGAATCTGTGGAATTTAATTACCTTACTTTAGGTGGTTTTCCTCCTAGCTATTGCCTCTGATAGGCGGGTATCCCGGAATTGTTGCAGTATCTTGTAATCCTCCCATATTCATCTTTCATACTGATAGGTAATTAGGATTGTCACTTAACACCACCCTAAGGTTGTGTCAAAGTTTAATTTAAACTAATACATTGTTCTCTCGACTGTTGCCAGTTTGTCATATTCTGTATATTCTGCCCACTGCCTTTTTGATGTTGTAGTGCATGCCTCTTCTATTTAATGTACAGATGGCTTTTTAAATCTCATGGACACTCCCAAGCGTCGCTGGCCAGCCTCAAAGTCTTCTATTGCTTGGCAGATTAGTGCCCCCATTCGCCAGGCGTATCGATCTTCCAGTACGTTAGTTTTGCCTCCCCTCTGGGCTTATTCGACTTGTGCCATTGGTGCATCTTCAGCAGTTCGCCATGGGGCCTTGGAATAAATGTACAGAGCGGCAACCTGGTCATCTGTACATACTTTTACCAAATTTGACTGTTTCCATACTTTTGTTTTATGTGTGTTTTTGACAAACAAGGCCCCTTCAGTATTAGGCCCACTTTGGGAAGTCCCAGAGTCAGTACTGCAGTGTTCTCCTAGATGGGATGTATGATGAAATGTGGATTTTTTTGTGTACTCACTGTAAAATCCTTTTATCGTGATCCATCTGGGTATACTGGTATCTCACCCTTTCTGGGTGTTCTTGCTGTTTTCGACTTTCCCAGGCACCTTTGTTAGTAGAATAATCTGAGATATGGGGGGATAGGGAATGGTTAGAGGGGGCAGAACTAGTTAAGAGTTGAGTGCCCTAATATTGTACCAGCCCCTCTAACCTCCAGAGTTAGCCCTGTACTATCCCCCAGATGGACGTACAGGGAAAGGATTTTAACTATACTATACCTGCGTTTCTGTCATTGACCACAGTGTACAGAGATGACTTAACACTTAGTGAAAAATTGGAAAACGTTTATAATTTGTAAGACCCAAAAATAGAAAGTCTGGCATAACTACTCACCCAAAGAATTAATTCATGTCATATTTAACGCTTTCCTTTTTTGTTTCCTCCTTTTTCTGCTCATTGTTCATGCTCATTTTTTGTTCTTTGTAGGGCTTTCCGGGGTAAGCACATAACATTGGTTGTGCGATTTCCAAATCAGGGTCGACAGGTGGAGGATTTGGATATATGGTCTCACACAAATGACACAATAGGTTCGGTTCGTCGTTGTATACTTAATCGTATCAAGGCAAATAGCGCACATACAAAGGTTGAACTTTTTATTGGAGGAGAACTCGTAGATCCTTCTGAAGATAGAAAATTGATTGGCCAGTTGAATCTGAAAGATAAAACTGTAAGTATATTGTTCTTGCATTGATCTGTATGTAAAATACATACACATCCATAAAGAAGGTATTTAGTTGTTTAATTTCATAGAATGCTGCAGTGAGGGGTGTCTTGAAGCACCCATGTACAGCCAGAATATAAATATATATTTTACATATAGTGGTGTTCATATTTTGTATGTATAGAATTTTTTTTTTTTTTTTGCAAAATGTGTGATTTTACAAGTGTTGTGTACAGTGATGGTATTTATGGTGTATGTGTTTCAGCTGATTACAGCCAAACTCACCCAGATAAGTTCAAATATGCCTTCAAGTCCTGACAGTTCATCAGACTCCTCAACGGGCTCTCCTGGTAATCATGGAAACCACTATAGCGATGGCCCCAATCCAGAAGTTGAAAGCTGCCTGCCTGGAGTGGTTTGTATATATATATATGTATATTTTTTTTTTCTTTCATGCTGTAACAAATATAACTAATATGGTGTTAGTTGCTTTAGTGTTTGTTCCTGCTCCAGTCGTAACTTAAATACACAAACCTTTCGGTATTTCGTGCTCGTTTTTATGAGCGTTAAAATCATTGTATGCATTTTTATAGATAAATTCTATAATTATGGTGTGAGAACGCAATGCAAATCAAGCCAATAACAGACTTTGGGGGGGTATCCAGTTACCCGCGGTATTGTATCGTCGGGCGCTATCCTATTCGGCCCGATGCGACATGCTCCTCCCGATGTCTGCACTTATTGCGGATTATGCTACAGGTGCCTCAGGCACCTGAAGCATAAGCCGCGATAACCGAGCTGACTGAGCCACGATTACACATGGGATCGGGGACTTATCCCCTATCCCATGAGCTTTCGCGCGATTGGAGGTCCGTTTTATTTTCCTTATCTTGATTATCTGACGTTTTAGGTCTGTCATGTTGGGGGAGTTTTAATTTTCATTCCATTGTGTGTGTTGTGTTTTGCATTTGGCTTTAAGGATTACTTCAGCTTTATAGAATTGTTTGCTCTTGCTATCATTCACAGTATGTAAGATGTGACTATATTTTTGTTTTTTCAGATCATGTCATTACACCACCGGTATATCTCTTTTCTTTGGCAAGTTGCAGACTTGGGAAGCAGCCTAAACATGTCACCGCTACGTGATGGTGCACGTGTACTGATGAAACTTATGCCACCGGGTAATATTTAAATACAGGCTATTCACCTGTTATTATAAGCATGCATATATGTTGGTTACTGTATTAAAACAGATGTAAAATCTTCCTGAATTTAATTGCAAAGTTACTGAGCTGCTCCTACAAACCTGTACTATAAAATGTTTGTTTTTAATTTTATGTTTACTTATAAGAAATGACCCAATTATAAAAAAAAAATAAAAAAAAAGTATATTATGAAGAAACAATTGTAAATATGTTTATCCACAAGCAAATATCAATTACTTTGCTTTTTTTTATATATTAAAATATTAATTCTATCCAGACAATGTTCAATGAATGATGTTCACCATCTATACTGGAATCTTGCGTTACTGGCATGTTGAGAGGCCCTACATGTATCTAGCATATTACACATTGTTTATTCATGCTGTTGCAGCCTGTGTATAGCCAATTGCTTGTCAAAATAACCTTGATATAAAAGAGCAACTAATAATAATCTTAATTATATATGTAAGAAGTTAACAAAAATCTCATATCAATTGAGTTAAATTTTAATAAGGAAAAAGCATTTGGTTTCATATGTGCTCCATATTTGCTTTGGTAATGGCTGATAGCTGAAATGCTTTGTTCTGATGTAGACGACATTTAATATTAATGAGGCTACTCTTTCAAGGGGAGCAGGAATCGGACAGGACTATGCACAGCTCATAACGGGCAGAGCACTAGAACAGAGAAGGATGAAATCCCTACTTCAACCTCTGCTTCAGTCAGCACACCAAGTGTTTGGAGTTTTCCTAATGTTTTTTCTTCTTTCTTTTGCCCTCAGCAAGGAGGCTGAGGTGATGGGCTTGTCCTGTGTTTTATTCGGCACCATGTCCCTTTATCTTAAGACCTAGGCCCCTTAAAATCTTGTTGTTGCCTTACTTATCCAGATTTGTATTTTAGAGAGAAAATGTAAATAATGTCCCAAACAATAGCAAACAGGCATCTTCACAGACGAGCTGTATTACCATTTAATTTACCAGAATGGGTGAGTGAAAACAACCCTTTCTGGTGATCCCCACCAGAGTCCACAACGCATCAGCTTAGTGCCAATGCGCTGTGTCTCTCCTCCCTTCTGGCTCCACTAGGCTTGCGCGAGATCTTGCTACTATCGTGAAATCTCCCATGCAGCCTGGACCCGGCAGCCAATAGCTGCAGGTGTCAGAACGGTCAGTCGCACTGACCGCTCATAAATTTCCCCCTTTTGTGCACTGTCTTGTAGATGGCAGCATTAATATAGACAGGGGCGCATAGTCATGTGGCATTTGCCGCCGCATTTAAACTTGCATACATACTTAACATGCGCTGATATCACTTCTCCCCCATACCGACACTTTTTACAGCGACCCCCAATTTTGTTATTGCTATATGAAACAGCTCTCTTTCTGGAGGAGGGGGTATTAACTAGGGTCTTGAGGAGCCTTTTTTCTTCAAGTGCCCTGCTCATATGGGAGTTGTTTAAATCAAATAATCTGCATCCCAATAGGCTTCTTTGTTTTTCCTTAAATTTGCAATTTTGGATTGTATGTGTGCACAGTCTTTGGGGCAGATTACATTTCCCATGAATTGTGTCAAACTGTTTCTTCTCCCAGGTAAAGTCACCTAGTTTATCCAGTTAGAGACCTATGAGTAGCCCAGAGGTAGCAGTGATCACTTTCTGCTGGTATTTGCCGCTGGTAATTGAATATGCCCCTTGGAGTTTGCCAGCTTTGTATTTAGTGGTTTCTGTTTCTTCTTAATTTCAGACAATACTATTGTAGAGAAACTCAGAGCAATTTGTTTAGATCATGCTAAACTTGGAGAAAGCAGCCTGAGTTCATCTTTAGATTCGCTATTCTTTGGCCAGTCGGCTTCACAAGTTCTTTATCTAACAGAGGTTGGTGATTTTCTTTTAACTGGTACACATTTGCTACTGTGCATTCAAGTTTTATTATGTATTTTTATAGAATTTGATCTTTATTTAAAGTTTTCAAGTTAAAAACACACAAAATACAGCACAAAATAACAGTGTGTAAAGGGGACTGGGCCACAACAAGACGTCATTAGAAAAAAAAGTGGGCATCTGTGAGGCATAAACACAGCCTAGGCAGTAGGGTCCTCCCCCTACAAGGCACATCTGACATTGTGCTAAAGGGACCAGACTCTGCCAAATTTAAGCAAGCACACACAAATCTTTCATGAGCAGCTGTAGGATTTGCCATCTTGAAATTAATAGGAGCTTGTGGACCCATTCACCGCCTTGCAATACACTCTATAGCCAGTGCCTGGAGGTTATTAACATATCTGTAGACCTTTGCTCAAGAAATGTTTGAGGCGTAAACCAAAAATACTATATTCAGTAAAGGAATGTGTGTGTGTGTGTGGTCTCATGCCCCACATGAGACCAAAACACAGAGCTCAAGGACAGGACCACAGCTAATGCCAGATTCCTGCATATAAATCATAGTTCAGGCTATGTTTGCATTATGTATTTTAACTGCTGTAAAGTGATAGAAATTTGCAGCACTTTGAGAGTGTGACACAGTGGGAATATGTGTTAATGATGCATCTGTATATGATTTCTAGGTTGTTTATGCTTTGTTAATGCCTGCCAATGCTCCCTTGGGAGAAGATGCCAGTGATTTTCAGTACAACTTCCTAAAAAGTGGTGGCTTGCCTCTTGTATTGAGCATGCTTACTCGGAATAATTTCCTGCCAAACGCTGACATGGAAACAAGAAGGAGTGCTTATTTGAATGCTCTGAAAGTCGCCAAATTGCTGCTTACTGCGATTGGTTATGGACATGTCCGTGCTGTCGCCGAAGCTTGCCAGCCTGCGGAAGGAACACATCCAGTCTCACCGGTACGTTGGTTATCTTTTTTAGATGCTTCAGAATGTCTGAAGCAGTTATAATTATGATACATGTGAAATTTGCATGCCCTGAGGCAAACAAATTCTAGTACATTTGATGGTATGTTTTAGAAAATGGGCAGAATTTAATTAGCCACAAAATTGCGGTAATTTACTGTGAAAACATGATTTTTGTGGGTATGTACGCTCCCTCGATTCACCTATTCAATTGCATATTTGCGAAATTTGTTGCTGGCAGTGAAAAGTGAAAAAATTGTTAACTACCCGTACCCCCAAAAATGCTAAACTAACATCGGATAACAGTACAGTATAAACGTTTATTTTTGGTTATAATTAAAAGTATTTCTGCAACCTAAATTGCGTCAAATAGCTGTTATTTGCAGTTTTGTTTTATTTTATAAAAAATTATAAAAAGCTATTTTCTCTTACGTCCTAGAGGATGTTGGGGTCCACATTAGTACCATGGGGTATAGACTGGTACACTAGGAGCCACTGGCTCTTTAGAAGTTTGAGAGTGTGGGTTGGCTCCTCCCTCTATGCCCCTCCTACCAGACTCCGTTTAGAAATTGTGCCCAGAGGAGCCGGTCACAGCAATGGGAGCTCTCCAGAGGTTCTCTAGTAAAAGTTTTTTTTAGAGTTTATTATTTTACAGGCAGGCTGCTGGTAATAGCCTCCCTGCTTTGTGGGACTAAGGGGGGGGGGGGGGGGGGGCTGGAGAGTAGTGTCCGACCTAAGGGGTCTGAGCCACAATCTCCGCTAACAGGACACTGAGCTCCTGAGGGGATTGATCAATCGCCGCCGCTGGGGATCATTCACCATGGCAGCGTGCCGCCACCCCCTTACAGAGCCAGAAGATTTGTGGCGAGTTAGTCACCGCGCCCCCCCCCCCCCCCCCCCCAGCAAGCGGGGAGCCGGTGTGAGGATGGCGGCAACAGGGTATGGAGCGCAGTACTAACTGTGCTTCGGGGCTCAGCGGTACATAGTGCGGCGCTGTGAAGGGCGCCCTGAGCCAGCGCCTACACCCTCCACTGGTCGGCAAGCCTGTCAGGGACCCCGGATCACTGCCAGCACATACCTCAGGCCAGTATAATTCAAACAGAGAGCGGGAAGCAGCGCCATGAAAGGGGGCGGAGCTTCTCCTCAGAGCGGACACAACAGCGTTCAGCGCCATTTTCCTTGCCTGCAGAGACTCTGAAATGGAGGGAGAGCTTTCCTTCCTCATCAACTCCAGCTATCTTACAACGGTAACGGGGGGTTGTAGAAGGGGGGGCTGTGTAACCTATTAAGGTACACAGTCAGCGCTGGGTAGTGGCTGTTCTCTATCCAAGAAGCGCTGTGTGTGGGTTGGCTCCAATCTCTGTCTCTCTCTTGGCATTCTTGGGGGAAAACTCTGTCTGCCTTTCCGTGTGTGTGTGTGTGTGTGTGTGTGTGTGCGTGTGTGTGTGTGGAGTGTTTGTGGTCTCCATTAAGCTATGTCCAGGGACTCTGTGTCATATGCTGCAGAGGATATGTCCACTCAGGGTGATCCCATTCCATGAAATCAGGATTGCACTGTGTTAGCACAGGTCCCAGCAAGGGATCCTGAGTGGCTAGCCTCTCTTAAAAGCATGATTTCTCAGATTTCTACTAGAGTTGCACAAAATGAGTTGGCAACTCAGGTTTTACAGAACTCTATGGCTGTTTGATCCAGTTCTGTTGCCTCCTGGCCCCCTGACGTACGCTCCCAAAAACGTGCTCTTGCCCTAATTATGCAAGATAACACTGATACCGACTCTGACATGGCAGATGGGGATGTATTGCGGGGGGGCGGCATCTCTTGCAAAAGGGGTGCAGTTGATTATAGAGGCCATTAGAGAAGTATTGAATATTGCTGATACAACACCTGAGCAGGTTGAGGAGGCTTACTTTACAGACAATAAGAAAGCCTCCCTAACCAACCCTGCGTCGAAAGAATTAAATGCTATTTTCTCTAACGTCCTAAGTGGATGCTGGGGACTCCGTAAGGACCATGGGGAATAGCGGCTCCGCAGGAGACTGGGCACATCTAAAGAAAGCTTTAGGACTATCTGGTGTGCACTGGCTCCTCCCCCTATGACCCTCCTCCAAGCCCCAGTTAGATCTTTGTGCCCGAACGAGAAGGGTGCACACTAGGGGCTCTCCTGAGCTTCTTAGTGAAAGTTTTAGTTTAGGTTTTTTATTTTCAGTGAGACCTGCTGGCAACAGGCTCACTGCATCAAGGGACTAAGGGGAGAAGAAGCGAACTCACCTGCGTGCAGAGTGGATTGGGCTTCTTAGGCTACTGGACATTAGCTCCAGAGGGACGATCACAGGCCCAGCCATGGATGGGTCCCAGAGCCGCGCCGCCGGCCCCCTTACAGAGCCAGAAGACAGAAGAGGTCCGGAAAATCGGCGGCAGAAGACATCCTGTCTTCACCAAGGTAGCGCACAGCACTGCAGCTGTGCGCCATTGCTCCTCAGCACACTTCACACTTCGGTCACTGAGGGTGCAGGGCGCTAGGGGGGGGCGCCCTGAGCAGCAATAAAAACACCTTGGCTGGCGAAAATACATCACATATAGCCCCCAGGGCTATATGGATGAATTTTAACCCCTGCCAGAATCCATAAAAAAGCAGGAGAAAAGTCCGCGAAAAAGGGGCGGAGCCTATCTCCTCAGCACACTGGCGCCATTTTCCCTCACAGCTCCGTTGGAGGGAAGCTCCCTGGCTCTCCCCTGCAGTCACTACACTACAGAAAGGGTTAAAAAAGAGAGGGGGGCACTAATTAGGCGCAGTATTAACAATACAGCAGCTATAAGGGGAAAAACACTTATATAAGGTTATCCCTGTATATATATAGCGCTTTGGTGTGTGCTGGCAAACTCTCCCTCTGTCTCCCCAAAGGGCTAGTGGGGTCCTGTCCTCTATCAGAGCATTCCCTGTGTGTGTGCTGTATGTCGGTACGTTTGTGTCGACATGTATGAGGAGGAAAATGATGTGGAGACGGAGCAGATTGCCTGTAATAGTGATGTCACCCCCTAGGGGGTCGACACCTGAGTGGATGAACTGTTGGAAGGAATTACGTGACAGTGTCAGCTCTGTATAAAAGACAGTGGTTGACATGAGACAGCCGGCTACTCGGCTTGTGCCTGTCCAGACGTCTCATAGGCCGTCAGGGGCTCTAAAGCGCCCGTTACCTCAGATGGCAGATATAGACGCCGACACGGATACTGACTCCAGTGTCGACGTTGAAGAGACAAATGTGACTTCCAGTAGGGCCACACGTTACATGATTGAGGCAATGAAAAATGTTTTACACATTTCTGATAATACGAGTACCACCAAAAAGGGGTATTATGTTCGGTGAGGAAAAACTACCTGTAGTTTTCCTGAATCTGAGAAATTAAATGAGGTGTGTGATGATGCGTGGTTTTCCCCCGATAACAACTGATAATTTCTAAAATGTTATTGGCATTATATCCTTTCCCGCCAGAGGTTAGGGTGCGTTGGGAAACACCCCCTAGGGTGGATAAAGCGCTCACACGCTTGTAAGGGCTCTACCCTCTCCTGAGATGGCCGCCCTTAAGGATCCTGCTGATAGAAAGCAGGAGGGTATCCTAAAATGTATTTACACACATACTGGTGTTATACTGCGACCAGCAATCGCCTCAGCCTGGATGTGCAGTGCTGGGTTGGCGTGGTCGGATTCCCTGACTGAAAATATTGATACCCTAGATAGGGACAGTATATTTTTGCCTATAGAGCATTTAAAAGATGCATTTCTATATATGCGTGATGCACAGCGGAATATTTGCCGACTGGCATCAAGTCTAAGTGCGTTGTCCATTTCTACCAGTAGAGGGTTATGGACACGTCAGTGGTCAGGTGATGCGTATTCCAAACGGCATTTGGAAGTATTGCCTTAATAAGGGGAGGAGTTATTTGGGGTCGGTCTTTCAGACCTGGTGGCCACGGCAACAGCTGGGAAATCCACGTTTGTACCCCAGGTCGCCTCTCAACATGAGAAGACGCCGTATTATCAGGCGCAGTCTTTTCGTGGACAAGCGGGCAAAATGTTCCTCATTTCTGCCCCGTGACAGAGGGAGAGAAAAAAGGCTGCAGAAATCAGCCAGTTCCCAGGAACAGAAACCCTCTCCCGCCTCTGCCAAGCCCTCAGTATGACGCTGGGGCTTTACAAGCAGAATCAGGCACGGTGGGGGGCCCGTCTCAATGAATTTCAGCGCGCAGTGGGCTCACTCGCAAGTAGACCCCTGGATCCTTCAGGTGATATCTCAGGGGTACAAATTAGAATTCGAGACGTCTCCCCCTCGCCGTTTTCCTAAAGTCGGCTTTACCGATGTCTCCATCTGACAGGGAGACAGTTTTGGAAGCCATTCACAAGCTGTATTCCCAGCAGGTGATAATCAAGGTACCCCTCCTGCAACAGGGAACGGGGTATTATTCCACACTGTTGTGGTACCGAAGCCGGACGGCTTGGTGAGACCGATTCTAAATCTAAAATCTTTGAACACTTACATACAGAGGTTCAAATTCAAGATTGAGTCACTCAGAGCAGTGATTGCGAACCTGGAAGAAGGGGACTACATGATGTCTCGGGACATCAAGGATGCTTACCTTCATGTCAAAATTTACCCTTCTCACCAAGGGTACCTCAGGTTTATGGTACAGAACTGTCACTATCAGTTCAGACGCTGCCGTATGGATGGTCCACGGCATCCCGGGTCTTTACCAAGGTAATGGCCGAAATGATGATATTCCTTCGAAGGAAGGGAATTTTAGTTATCCCTTACTTGGATGATTCCCTGATAAGGGTAAGATCCAGGGAACAGTTGGAGGTCGGTGTAGCACTATCTCAGGTAGTGTTGCGGCAGCACGATTGGATTCTCAATATTCCAAAATCGCAGCTGGTTCCGACGACTTGTCTTCTGTTCCTAGGGATGATCCTGGACACAGTCCAGAAAAAGGTGTTTCTCCCGGAGGGGAAAGCCAGGGAGTTATCCGAGCTAGTCAGGAACCTCCTAAAACCGAGCCAAGTCTCAGTGCATCAATGCACAAGGGTTCTGGGTAAAATGGTGGCTTCCTACGAAGCAATCCCATTCGGCAGATTCCACGCAAGAACTTTCCAGTGGGACCTGCTGGACAAATGGTCCGGGTCGCATCTTCAGATGCATCAGCGGATAACCCTGTCACCAAGGACAAGGGTGTCCCTCCTGTGGTGGTTGCAGAGTGCTCATCTTCTAGAGGGCCGCAGATTCGGCATTCAGGACTGGGTCCTGGTGACCACGGATGCGAGGCTGGGGAGCAGTCACACAGGGAAGGAATATCCAGGGCTTATGGTCAAGCCTGGAGACATCACTTCACATAAATATCCTGAAGCTAAGGGCCATTTACAATGCTCTAAGCTTAGCAAGACCTCTGCTTCAAGGTCAGCCGGTGTTGATCCAGTCGGACAACATCACGGCAGTCACCCACGTAAACAGACAGGGTGGCACAAGAAGCAGGAGGGCAATGGCTGAAGCTGCAAGGATTCTTCGCTGGGCGGAAAATCATGTGATAGCTCTGTCAGCAGTATTCATTCCGGGAGTGGACAACTGGGAAGCAGACTTCCTCAGCACGACCTCCACCCGGGAGAGTGGGGACTTCACCCAGAAGTCTTCCACATGATTATAAACCGTTGGGAAAAACTCGACAGGTATTGCGCCAGGTCAAGGGACCCTCAGGCAATAGCTGTAGACGCTCTGGTAACACTGTGGGTGTACCAGTCAGTGTATGTGTTCCCTCCTCTGCCTCTCATACCCAAGGTACTGAGATTGATAAGATGGAGAGGAGTAAGCACTATATTCGTGGCTCCGGATTGGCCAAGAAGGACTTGGTAACCGGAACTTCAAGAGATGCTCACGGAGGATCCGTGGCCTCTACCTCTAAGAAGGGACCTGCTCCAACAAGGACCCTGTCTGTTCCAAGACTTACCGCGGCTGCGTTTGACGGCATGGCGGTTGAACGCCGGATCCTGAAGGAAAAAAGGCATTCCGGATGAAGTCATCCCTATCCTGATCAAAGCCAGGAAGGATGTAACCGCAAAACATTATCACCGCATTTGGCGAAAATATGTTGCGTGGTGCGAGGCCAGTAAGGCCCGACGGAGGAAATTCAACTGGGTCGATTCCTACATTTCCTGCAAACAGGAGTGTCTATGGGCCTGAAATTGGGGTCCATTATGGTTCAAATTTCGGCCCTGTCAATTTTCTTCCAAAAAGAACTAGCTTCAGTCCCTGAAGTTCAGACGTTTGTGAAAGGGGTACTGCATATACAGCCTCCTTTTGTGCCTCCAGTGGCACTTTAGGATCTCAATGTAGTTTTTTGGGTTCCAAAAGTCACTTTGGTTTGAACCACTTAAATCTGTGGAGTTAAAATATCTCACATGGAAAGTGGTCATGCTGTTGGCCCTGGCCTGGGCCAGGCGCGTGTCAGAATTGGCGGCTTTATCCTGTAAAAGCCCTTATCTGATTTTCCATTCGGACAGGGCGGAATTGAGGACTCGTCCTCAGTTTCTCCCTAAGGTGGTTTCAGCGTTTCACCTGAACCAACCTATTGTGGTGCCTGCGGCTACTAGGGACTTGGAGGACTCCAAGTTGCTAAACGTTGTCAGGGCCCTGAAAATATGTTTCCAGGACGGCTGGAGTCAGAAAATCTGACTCGCTGTTTATCCTGTATGCACCCAACAAGCTGGGTGCTCCTGCTTCTAAGCAGACTATTGCTCGTTGGATTTGTAGTACAATTCAGCTTGCACATTCTGTGGCAGGCCTGCCACAGCCAAAAATCTGTAAATGCCCACTCCACAAGGAAGGTGGGCTCATCTTGGGCGGCTGCCTGAGGGGTCTCGGCTTTACAACTTTGCCGAGCAGCTACTTGGTCAGGAGCAAATACGTTTGTAAAATTCTACAAAATTGATACCCTGGCTGAGGAGGACCTGGAGTTCTCTCAATTGGTGCTGCAGAGTCATCCGCACTCTCCGCCCGTTTGGGAGCTTTGGTATAATCCCCATGGTCCTTACGGAGTCCCCAGCATCCACTTAGGACGTTAGAGAAAATAAGAATTTACTTACCGATAATTCTATTTCTCGTAGTCCGTAGTGGATGCTGGGCGCCCATCCCAAGTGCGGATTGTCTGCAATACTGGTACATAGTTATTGTTACCAAAAAATCGGGTTATTGCTGTAGTGAGCCATCTTTTCTAGAGGCTCCTCTGTTATCATGCTGTTAACTGGGTTCAGATCACAAGTTGTACGGTGTGATTGGTGTGGCTGGTATGAGTCTTACCCGGGATTCAAAATCCTTCCTTATTGTGTACGCTCGTCCGGGCACAGTATCCTAACTGAGGCTTGGAGGAGGGTGATAGGGGGAGGAGCCAGTGCACACCAGATAGTCCTAAAGCTTTCTTTAGATGTGCCCAGTCTCCTGCGGAGCCGCTATTCCCCATGGTCCTTACGGAGTCCCCAGCATCCACTACGGACTACGAGAAATAGAATTATCGGTAAGTAAATTCTTATTTTCTCTTAAGTCCTAGAGGATGCTGGGGACTCCGTAAGGACCATGGGGTATAGACGGGCTCCGCAGGAGACATGGGCACCTAAAAGAACTTTCTAGTATTGTGTGCACTGGTTCCTCCCTCTATGCCCCTCCTCCAGACCTCAGTTAGATCTTGTGCCCAGAGGAGATAGGGTGCATTACAGGGAGCTCTCCTGAGTTTTCTGTAAAAATAATTTTGTTAGGTTTTTGATTTTCAGGGAGCTCTGCTGGCAACAGACTCTCTGCATCGTGGGACTGAGGGGAGAGAAGCAGTCCCACTTCTTAAGAGTTAAGGGCTCTGCTTCTTAGGCTACTGGACACCATTAGCTCCAGAGGGAGTCGTAACACAGGTCTCACCCTGGGGTTCGTCCCGGAGCCGCGCCGCCATCCTCCTCACAGATGCTGGAAAAAAGAAGCCGGGTGAGTATGAAAGACATATGAAGACGCCATGCGGCAGAAGACTTCAGATCTTCATGAGGTAAGCGCGCAGCAGGAAGCTGCGCGCCATTGCTCCCACACTTACACACACACTGGGCACTGATGGGCGCAGGGGGGGGCGCCCTGGGCAGCAATAAACCTCGTTTTGGGCATTAAAGCGTGTAGTTAGGCTGCGGAGGCAGTAAACTACAGATCCCGCCATTTTTTTTAATTTACGAGCGGGACAGAAGCCCGCCGCGTGAGGGGGCGGAGCTTGAACCCTCAGCACTAACCAGCGCCATTTTCTCCACAGAGGCTGCAGAGAACGCTGGCTCCCCGGACTTTCCCCTGCTGAGCATCAGAGGGCTGAAAAAAAGAGGGGGGGCACATATTTGGCGCAGGGAGTGGGGGAAATATATATATATATATATATATATATATATATGCTAGAAACAAATAAGGAGAGCGCACTGGTAAACGTAAAATCATTCACTTTATATAGAAAAAGTAATATCCACATACATTGCAGTAAAAACTTCCAAACTCCGTGAAGTCCACACGACCAACAGAATTGTGCTCAACCGAGCTGGAACTGTCTCGTCGGCTCCGGACCCGGCGGGTGACGTCACAACGTCCTCAGCAGATAGCCACGCCCAACGCGTTTCGACCTATCACAGTCTTCGTATGGGGATGTGGTTTATGTGCATAGGCACGATCTTATATACCCATTCCGATTCATAACAGCTGTTACTAATTAATTGTACTTCATAGTAATGCACTCACATTTCACGATTGGATCAAAACGGCAGATTATCCATACAGGCTTTTCAGCAAAAATTGTCTATCCCATTTATTACATATCCTTTGATTTAAATTTTATTAAATTACAAATCTCCAGAGTAGTTTAATTACTAAAGGCAGTTATCCCGTAGTCTAGCTGTCTGCTAGCAATCACAATTAATCCCAGCTGTTCATTATAAAGCAGAAAATGGGATTGACACTTCTCACTTCACAAAGTTTAGAGTAGTCGCTACCACTAACAATTCATTTTAATACTACATATATTTTAAAAACACATTACTAGCAAATACACATGAACCATAATTTAAAAATATTACCAAAGATATCACAATGGTTACAGGCTTATATATCTGATCATATTGTAAACTATATTTTGGTAAATCACGCTACTACTGTTTATTTGTCTGTTTCCAAATAAACCTACTAGCATGAATTTTTAGAAGGGATTCTTTTAAAAAATAAATCAACTCGTATCTCGAATCTTAGATTTCTAGCTGAAAAGGAGGAATTATTTCTTATTATTAGGCTGTAACAAAAAATGTGTCAGCCATGAACCCCCCCATAGATCCACTCGCCGGGATTTAGCCGCTGCCACGTTTGGATCATCAGAAGGGTCCTGACTTTCACATTAACAGTGTAAGAAGGGTACCTATATCGCAGCCCTCATTAAGACCAAATGGTACAAACGTATTTAATGTATAAATCCAGTATGTTTCTCTCTGGCTCAGTTTTTTCAACAAATGTCCACCTCTCTCATCCAGGCAGACCTTCTCTATTGCCTTAAAGGAGAAACCATTTAAACTGGAACTGGTACACTCTGAGAAATGGCGTGGAACACTATGATTATCTATTTTGTGCAGTATATTGCGGGTGTGTTCTAATATACGTAATTTTAACATGCGCTTGGTCTTTCCAATGTAGCGTTTCCCACATTTACACTCCAACATATAGATTACATGAGTGCTCACACAACTTAGTTTACCTTTAATTTTCCAAGATTTATCATTACATGAATTCGAGAATTGCTTATTTCTATTTACAAACTGGCACATTTTACATTTATTACAAGGAAAGAAGCCTTCCAATCTATTACCTCCCTCATATTTGTTGGCTTTTCTCATATTACTAGGGGCTAGACGATCCTTCAGGGAACATGATTTTTTATATATAATCCTAGGATGTTGTGTGATCACATCTTTAAGTAACGGGTCGAGGCTTAATATATATATGCACTATATGTTTTTTTTTCCCCTGGGTCAGTTGGAGCTGGTGTGTGCTGGCATACTCACTCTCTCTCTCTCTCTCTCTCTCTCTCTCCAAAGGGCCTGCTTTAGGGAATTGTCCCCTCATAGCTATATCCCTGTGTGTGTGGGTGTCGGTACGTGTGTTGGCATGTCTGAAACGTTAGGCTTATCCAAAGAGAAGGTGGAACAGATGAGTGGTGTGTCTCAATCGGCGGTGCCGACTCAGGATTGGATGGATATGTGGCATATGTTAAATGCTAGTGTAGCTTCACTGCATAAAAGGCTGGACCAAGCAGAGTTCAGCGCGTCGGCAGGTAATCAATCTACGGATTGTACCGACTCACAGGACCCGTCGGGGTCTCAGAAACGTCCTTCTCACAAATAAGGGACACAGATACCGACACGGTCTTGGATTCCAGTGTCGACTATGATTAAGCAAAATTGCACCCCAGGGTGACAAAAAGTATTCAGTGCATGATTATTGCAATAAAAGATGTCTTACATATCACTGATGAGCCCTCGGTGCCGGACACGAGGATACACATGTTTAAGGGAAAGAAACAGGTTATAAACTTTCCTCCTTCACATGAAATTTAATGAGTTATGTGAAAAAGCATGGGAAACTCCAGATAAGAAGCTGCAGATTCCCAAATGGGTTCTTATGGCGTACCCTTTCCCTACACAGGACAGGGTACGTTGGGAATCCTCTCCCACAGTGGACAAAGCCTTAACACGCCTTTCCAAGAAGGTGGCGCTACCGTCCCCTGACACAGCGGCCCTCAAGGATCCTGCGGACCGCAGGCAAGAGACTACATTAAAGTCTATCTACACTCAAACTGGTACTTTGCTTAGATCAGCAATTGTGTCGGCAAGGGTATGTAGTGCAGTAGCAGCTTGGACAGATACACTGTCAACGGACCTTGATACCCTAAATAGGGATACAATTTTGTTAACATTAGCTCATATTAAGGACGCAGTCTTATATATGAGGGATGCTCAAAGAGACATTGGATTACTGGGTTCAAGAGCCAATGCTATGGCTATTTCGGCAAGAAGAGCCTTATGGATCCGCCAATGGACGGGGGATGCAGACTCAAAAAGGCATATGGAGGTTTTATCTTACAAAGGTGATGTATTGTTTGGGGACGGCCTCGCGGACCTGGTTTCTACAGCTACCGCGGGTAAGTCGACCTTTTTACCTTTTGTTCCCCAACAGCAAAAGAAACCCCCACAATATCAGATGCAGTCCTTTCGGTCGCATAGATCCAGAAGAGGTCGGGGCTCCTCTTTCCTCGCCAGAGGTAAGGGTGGAGGCAAGAGGACACCTGCTGCGGCTGGTTCCCAAGAGCAGAAGTCCTCCCCGGCTTCCGCTAAGTCTACCGCAAGACGCTGGGGCTCCCCTGCGGGAGTCCGCACAGGTGGGGGCACGCCTTCGACTATTCAGCCAAGTCTGGGTTCAGTCAGACGTGGACCCTTGGGTGATAGAAATAGTCTCCCAGGGCTACAAGCTGGAATTCGAAGAGGTGCCCCCTCGCCGGTTTTTCAAGTCGGCCTTACCAGATTCTACCCCAGAGCGGGAAGTAGTGCTAGCTGCAATTCAAACGCGATGTCAACAGCGAGTGATTATCAGGGTTCCCCTGAGCCAACAGGGAAAAGGGTATTATGCAACCCTATTTGTGGTTCCGAAGCCGGATGGTTCGGTCAGGCCCATTTTTAAACCTGAAATCCCTGAACCTGTACCTGAAAAGATTCAAATTCAAGATGGAATCTCTCCGAGCGGTGATAGCCTGCCTGGAAGGGGGGGGGGATTTTATGGTGTCACTGGACATAAAGGATGCTTACCTTCATGTCCCCATATATCCCTCTCATCAGGAGTTCCTGAGATTCGCGGTACAGGATTGTCGTTATCAGTTTCAGACGTTGCCGTTTGGGCTGTCCACGGCCCGAGGATTTTCACCAAGTTAATGGCGGAAATGATGGTGATCCTGCGCAAGCAAGGAGTCACAATTATCCCATACTTGGACGATCTCCTGATAAAAGCGAGATCAAGAGAGCAATTACTGGAGAACGTGTCACTCTCTCAGAGAGTGCTTCAGCAACATGGGTGGATTCTCAATCTACCAAAGTCACAGTTGGTTCCGACAACTCGACTAGCGTTCCTAGGCATGATACTGGACACGGAACAAAAGAAAGTTTTCCTCCCGTTGGAAAAAGTCCAGGAACTCCAGAACATGGTCCAAGAACTACTAAAGCCAAAAAGAGTGTCAGCTCATCAATGCACTCGGGTTCTGGGGAAAATGGTGGCAACTTACGAGGCCATTCCCTTCAGCAGGTTCCATGCAAGGACGTTTCAATGGGATCTTCTGGACAAATGGTCCGGGTCCCATCTACAATTACATCAAAAAATAACACACTCCCCCAGGGCCAGGGTGTCTCTTCTATGGTGGCTGCAGAGTGCTCACCTTCTAGAGGGTCGCAGGTTCGGCATTCAGGACTGGATCCTGGTAACCACGGACGCGAGCCTCCGAGGATGGAAAGCAGTCACCCAAGGAAGAAGTTTTCAGGGACTGTGGTCAGACCAGGAGTCCTGTCTACACATCAACGTGTTGGAGCTAAGGGCCATATACAATGGCCTGCGACAAGCGGAGAATCTTCTTCGCAACCTACCGGTTCTGATTCAATCAGACAATGTCACAGCAGTAGCTCATGTGAACCGCCAAGGCGGGACAAGAAGCAGAGTCGCGATGGCAGAAGCCACCAGGATTCTTCGCTGGGCGGAAAATCACGTAAGCGCTCTGTCAGCTGTCTTCATTCCAACTGGGAAGCAGACTTCCTCAGCAGACACGATCTCCATCCAGGAGAGTGGGGACTTCATCAAGAAGTCTTTGCAGAGATAACGGGTCTCTGGGGAATTCCTCAAATAGACATGATGGCGTCACGCCTCAACAAGAAGCTTCGGAGGTATTGTGCCAGGTCCCGGGACCCTCAGGTAATAGCAGTAGACGCTCTGGTAACACCATGGGTGTTCCAGTCGGTCTATGTGTTTCCTCCTCTTCCTCTCATCTCAAAGGTGTTGAGGATCATAAGATGAAAAAGAGTACAGACAATACTCATTGTTCCAGACTGGCCTCGAAGGGCCTAGTACTCAGATCTTCAGGAGATGCTCACGGAAGATCGCTGGCCTCTTCCTCTAAGGGAAGACCTGTTACAGCAGGGGCCCTGCATGTTCCAAGACTTACCGCGGTTACGTTTGACGGCATGGCGGTTGAACGCCGGATCCTAGCGGAGAAGGGTATTCCGGAGGAGGTCATACCTACTCTAATAAAGGCTAGGAAGGAGGTGACGTCAAAACATTATCACCGTATCTGGCGGTAATATGTCTCTTGGTGTGAAACCAAGAATGCTCCTACGGAAGATTTCCATCTGGGTCGTTTTCTCCACTTCCTACAGACAGGAGTGGATATGGGCCTAAAGTTATGCTCTGTTAAAGTACAGATTTCGGCCTTGTCAATATTCTTTCAGAAGGAATTGGCTTCTCTCCCAGAAGTCTAGACGTTTGTAAAAAGAGTACTGCACATCCAGCCTCCTTTTGTGCCCCCAGTGGCACCATGGGACCTGAACGTGGTGTTGCAGTTCCTTAAATCACACTGGTTTGAACCCCTTAAAACAGTGGAGTTGAAATTTCTCACCTGGAAGGTGGTCATGTTGTTAGCCTTGGCATCTGCGAGGCGTGTGTCAGAATTGGCGGCCTTGTCTTACAAGAGCCCTTACTTGATTTTTCATGTGGATAGAGCGGAATTGAGGACTCGTCCTCAATTTTTACCTAAGGTGGTGTCTTCGTTTCATATGAACCAACCTATAGTGGTGCCTGTGGCTACGAGTGACTTGGAGGATTCCATGTCCCTGGATGTAGTCAGGGCCTTAAAAATTTATGTAGCCAGGACGGCTAGAATTAGGAAAACAGATGCATTGTTTGTCCTGTATGCTGCCAACAAGATTGGCGCGCCTGCTTCGAAGCAGACTATTGCTCGCTGGATCTGTAACACGATTCAGCAGGCTTATGTTACGGCTGGATTGCCGTTACCGCATTCAGTAAAGGCCCATTCCACTAGGAAGGTGGGCTCTTCTTGGGCGGCTGCCCGGAGCGTGTCGGCATTACAGCTTTGCCGAGCAGCAACTTGGTCGGGGTCAAGCACTTTTGCTAAATTCTACAAGTTTGATACCCTGGCTGATGAGGACCTAGCGTTTGCTCAGTCGGTGCTGCAGAGTCATCCGCACTCTCCCGCCCGATTGGGAGCTTTAGTATAAACCCCATGGTCCTTACGGAGTCCCCAGCATCCTCTAGGACGTAAGAGAAAATAAGATTTTAAACCTACCGGTAAATCTTTTTCTCCTAGTCCGTAGAGGATGCTGGGCGCCCGTCCCAGTGCGGAAAATCTGCAAGACTTGTATATAGTTATTGCTTACATAAGGTTTATGTTACAGTTAGAATCGGTCTTGGACCGATACTGTTGTTTTGTTCATACTGTTAACTGGTTGTGTGTATTCCTGGTTATATGGTATGATTGGTGTGGGCTGGTATGAATCTTGCCCTTAGATTAACAAAATCCTTTCCTCGTATTGTCCATCTCCTCAGGGCACAGTTCTCTAACTGAGGTCTGGAGGAGGGGGATAGAGGGAGGAGCCAGTGCACACCATACTAGAAAGTTCTTTTAGGTGCCCATGTCTCCTGCGGAGCCCGTCTATATCCTATGGTCCTTACAGAGTCCCCAGCATCCTCTACGGACTAGGAGAAAAAGATTTACCGGTAAGTTTAAAATCTTATTTTTGAGAACGCCTGGGAAAACCCGGAGAAAAAATGTCAGATCCCTAGAAGGGTTCTGGTTGCTTTTCCCTTCCCTGAGGAAGATAGGAAAAAATGGGAAAATCCACCCATACTTGACGCGTCTGTATCCAGACTCCCAAAAAAGGTGGTTTTACCTGTCCCAGGATCTACTGCGTTAAAAGAACCGGCTGATCGCAAAATTTCGTAGGATTTATGGTGGAATCCATGAAGGACCTGGGTTCGATGGCTGCGGGGATATCTTCCATGTCTGTCTCAGCTCGCAGAGGACTTAGGCTGCGCCAGTGGTCTGCTGATGCGGAATCCAGGAGAGGTGTGGAGACCCTACCCTTCACAGGTCAGGCTCTCTTTGGGGAAGCGCTGGATACGTGGATTTCCACAGCTACCGCGGGTAAGTCACCTTTTCTTCCCTCAGCTTCACCGGCTATGAAGAAACCTTTCACTTCTCCTGCATCACAGTCCTTTCGGGCTACTAAAGCAAGAAAGGCCAAGCCGTCTAACACATTCTTTAGGGGAGGTCGGCCAAGGTTCCAGGGAACAGAAGCCTGCTTCAGGTACGCCTAAGTCCTCAGCATGACTGTGAACCACGCGACCTGGAATTAGGGCCGGTGAGGGCGAGACTCAGGCATTTCAGCCACGTCTGGGTGTCGTCCTGCCTGGAGCCCTGGGTGCAAGATATTATTTCCCAGGGGTACAGGCTGGAGTTTCAAGATCTCCCTCCTCACCGATTCTTCAAATCAGGCTTGCCAGCTTTGCTGGCGGACAGGGCTATCCTACAGGAAGCCATCCAGAAGTTGGTGGAGTCGCAGGTCATTGTACCAGTTCCACCCCATTTGCATAACAAAGGTTACTATTCGAACATTTTCGTGGTACCGAAACCGTATGGTTCGGTCAGGCCCATTTTGAACTTAGTCACTAAACCCCTTTCTGAGGGAGTTCAAGTTCAAAATGCAGTCTCTGAGGGCAGTGATATCAGGTCTGGAGGAAGGGGAATTCCTGGTATCGCTGGATATCAAGGAAGCGTACCTCCATATTCCGATTTGGCAGCCGCATCAAGCTTTTCTCCGATTCGCAGTCATTTTCAGTTCCAGGACCTGCCATTCGGCCTCTGCACAGCACCAAGGGTGATGGTGGAGATGATGGTTCTCCTCCACAGACAGGGAGTGAATATAATTCCGTATCTGGACGATCTGCTGATAAAGGCATCGTCCAAGGAGAAGCTGTTGCAGTCCATTGTTCTCACGACCCATCTACTCAGGGAACACTGTTGCATCCTGAATCTTCCAAAATCACATTTGGAGCCGACCAGGAGGTTGTCCTTTCTGGGAATGATCCTCGACACGGAAGTGGAGAGGGTGTTTCTTCCGGAGGAGAAAGCGTTGGTGATACAAACAATGGTCCGGGATGTCCTGAAGCCAGCCCGGGTGTTGGTTCATCAGTTCATTCGCCTTCTGGGGAAGATGGTGGTCTCTTACGAGGCTCTGCATTAAAGGAGGTTTCATGCTTGGCCCTTCCAACTGGATCTCCTGGACAAGTAGTCGGGATCTCATCTACACATGCACCAGAGAATACGTCTGTCGCCAAAGGCCGGGATTTCACTCCTCTGGTGGCTACAATTAACCTCACATTCTGGAGGGCCACAGGTTCGGGATTTAGGACTGGACCAATAAACATTCTGGAAGTAAGAGCCGTTTACAATGGTCTTATCCAAGCGGCCCATCTTCTGCGAGATCGGGCCATTCAAGTGCAGTCAGACAATGTAACGACAGTGGCTTACATAATGATCTTCCATGAAGATAGAGCTGAGCTCCGGACACGTCAGCAGTTCCTTCCGAAGGTTTTGTCGGCATTTCATATCATTTGTATTTGGATAAATACCGCACCGGTGGATAGAGTATCGTGAAATAGATCAAATCAGCCAAAATTAATAGTTATAGAGAAAACGCTAAGTTTTCAATTATGATTTGGCGGTGCACCCAGAGTCAATGGGGATGTTAACAAAAACAGTGAAGAGAAAAAAGAGACTCTTTTGTGGGCGCATATGTAGATATTACATGAATTAAATACGGAAAAAATCTAAGTATAAGATATAACTTTTATTACCATCATGGAATAAAAGAATGTGTAATCGTCTAATGAGGTAACAATCCAATGTATACTGAAATTGGGATAACAAAAAATGATGTTGATCCTCAGTAACACAAACTGATAATATGTAAATAAATGTTCAATTAGTAACAAGTCAGTGCTAAAATTAGCATACCGTATATACTCGAGTATAAGTCGACCCGAATATAAGCCGAGGCACCTAATTCTACCACAAAAACCTGGGAAAACTTATTGACTCGAGTATAAGCCTAGGGTGGGAAATGCAGCTCTAGCCGTACACAGCCCTCAGTGCCAGATATGCCCTCATAGTGCCAGATATGCCCCCACAGTGCTGCCAGATATGCCCCCACAGTGCTGCCAGTTATGCCCCCACAGTGCTGCCAGTTATGCCCCCACAGTGCTGCCAGATATGCCCCCACAGTGCTGCCAGTTATGCCCCCACAGTGCTGCCAGTTATGCCCCCACAGTGCTGCCAGTTATGCCCCCACAGTGCTGCCAGATATGCCCCGACAGTGCTGCCAGATATGCCCCCACAGTGCTGCCAGATATGCCCCCACAGTGCTGCCAGATATGCCCCCACAGTGCTGCCAGTTATGCCCCCACAGTGCTGCCAGTTATGCCCCCACAGTGCTGCCAGATATGCCCCCACAGTGCTGCCAGTTATGCCCCCACAGTGCTGCCAGTTATGCCCCCACAGTGCTGCCAGATATGCCCCCACAGTGCTGCCAGATATGCCCCCACAGTGCTGCCAGATATGCCCCCACAGTGCTGCCAGATATGCCCCCACAGTGCTGCCAGTTATGCCCCCACAGTGCTGCCAGATATGCCCCCACAGTGCTGCCAGATATGCCCCCACAGTGCTGCCAGATATGCCCCCACAGTGCTGCCAGATATGCCCCCACAGTGCTGCCAGATATGCCCCCACAGTGCTGCCAGATATGCCCCCACAGTGCTGCCAGATACGTTCCCTCCCCAAGTGCCAGGTATGCCCCACAGTGTTGTTACTTACCCCTCCGTCGATCCCGCGCTGTCTTCTGGAGGGACACGAAGCACACAGCGTGCGCGGCTCTCCTGTGTCCCTCCTGCATCTTCGGCGGCCGCGGCGGGTCTATTATAGGAAGTGCCGGTTCGTGATCAGAGGTCACGAACGGGTATTTCCTGTAATAGAACCGCCGCTGCTGCCGCCGGAGATGCAGGAGGGACACAGGAGCGCCGCGCGCTGTGCGCTCCATGTCCCTCCTTCACACTGCTCTGCCTCTGCCTGCACTGACTCGAGTATAAGCCGAGGTGGCTTTTTCAGCACAAAAAAAAGTGCTGAAAAAGTCGGCTTATACTCGAGTATATACGGTAATCGGTCCCGATTGCATAAATCTAGTAAGAATGCCATGAAAATAAATCAAATATAACGCCTCCAAAATATATTTGGGCTGCCTAAACTGGTTGGCCCTATAACCATGCAAAATCAAATTATGATATTAATTTTCCCGCTATTTGAGCAGGGGATAGAGCAGATGAGAAAAAGATAGCAGTGTGAATCTGCTGTCAGCGTTAGACTCAGAGCGTAACGGACCAATATGAGCTCTACAACACCGGGTATTCCTCAATGGTCACCCACTAGAGTACTGACCCAGCCCGACACTGATTAGCTTCCAAGATCGGACGGTTTTGAGCGTTTACAGTGTGGTATGATAGTAGAGGATTGCGGATGATGGCAAGGGCTCTGGAATCACTGATGAGAGTTCACTAAATGTATAGTAGAAAGAAAAAGATGGATCTGCTGCCAATGTTAAGACAGGGATAAACCCTGAATCAATGGTGAGAGTCCACGAAACAGATATAAAGGATGAAAGCAGATAATAGTGCCTATCAGCTATACATTCCTTGCCAAAGATTACATACTAATGAATACATATCAATTTATGAATGATGTCAAAACTAGGATTCTTAGTATGCACACACAATAACAAATGATAGAAAGTGATGAATTCTGCACATGAATGCAAGAAACATAGTATCAGGATTTGAAATGTAACAGCAATGTTGCCAGTGCTCCCTGTTTGAACCCAAAAGGAAAAAAATGAATGAAAAAAATAATAAATTATACTTTGTAAATGTTGCTGATTCCAGGTTACAAAGGACACACTGATCTATTGGTCTATGAATACAAGGAACATAGTATCAGGATTTGAAATGTAACAGCAATGTTGCCAATGCTCCCTGTGGTTCCAGGTCACAAAGGACCCACTGATCTATTGATATATATATCGTATCTCCTATCAAAAAATGAGTAACATCAAATGATCAAATTATATCAATTAACTGAATGAAAAATAAATAAATTACACAGCCTGCCCGGCATACGTGCCTCATGTCCTGGAAGGTGACTACATTCTATGAAAACTCCACACCCCAGTTCATATCAGGACCATCATCCACATCTGGGACCTTTTTCCCTTCGACTACCTTGCGGGTAATATCGCACCATTTACCGACTTAACCTCGGCAGTGTATTTCTATCTTGTTACTTGTTAATTTAACCGCTGGCTGTGTAATTTATTTATTTTTCATTCAGTTAATTGATATAATTTGATCATTTGATGTTACTCATTTTTTGATAGGAGATACGATATTTATATCAATAGATCAGTGGGTCCTTTGTGACCTGGAACCACAGGGAGCATTGGCAACATTGCTGTTACATTTCAAATCCTGATACTATGTTCCTTGTATTCATAGACCAATAGATCAGTGTGTCCTTTGTGACCTGGAATCAGCAACATTTACAAAGTATAATTTTATTATTATTTTTTCATTCATTTTTTTCCTTTTGGGTTCAAACAGGGAGCACTGGCAACATTGCTGTTACATTTCAAATCCTGATACTATGTTTCTTGCATTCATGTGCAGAATTCATAACTTTCTATCATTTGTTATTGTGTGTGCATACAAAGAATCCTAGTTTTGACATCATTCATAAATTGATATGTATTCATTAGTATGTAATCTTTGGCAAGGCATGTATAGCTGATAGGCACTATTATCTGCTTTCATCCTTTATATCTGTTTCGTGGACTCTCACCATTGATTCAGGGTTTATCCCTGTCTTAACATTGGCAGCAGATCCATCTTTTTCTTTCTACTATACATTTAGTGAACTCTCATCAGTGATTCCAGAGCCCTTGCCATCATCCGCAATCCTCTACTTATCATACCACACTGTAAACACTCAAAACCGTCCGATCTTGGAAGCTAATCAGTGTCGGGCTGAGTCAGTACTCTAGTGGGTGACCATTGAGGAATACCCGGTGTTGTAGAGCTCATATTGGTCCGTTACGCTCTGAGTCTAACGCTGACAGCAGATTCACACTGCTATCTTTTTCTCATCTGCTCTATCCCCTGCTCAAATAGCGGGAAAATGAATATCATAATTTGATTTTGCATGGTTATAGGGCCAACCAGTTTAGGCAGACCAAATATATTTTGGAGGCGTTATATTTGATTTATTTTCATGGCATTCTTACTAGATTTATGCAATCGGGACCGATTATGCTAATTTTAGTATTGACTTGTTACTAATTGAACATTTATTTACATATTATCAGTTTGTGTTACTGAGGATCAACATCATTTTTTGTTATCCCAATTTCAGTATACATTGGATTGTTACCTCATTAGACGATTACACATTCTTTTATTCCATGATGCTAATAAAAGTTATATCTTATACTTAGATTTTTTCCGTATTTAATTCATGTAATATCTACATTATTGTTTAAAAGTAAAGAGTGCGCCCACAAAAGAGTCTCTCTTTTTCTCTTCACTGTTTTTGGCATTTCATATCAACCAACCTATTGTGGTGCCAGTTGTTACTGACTCCTCAATTTCATCAAAGTCCTTGGATGTTGTAAGGGCTCTGAAAATCTATGTGAAGAGGACTGCTCGTCACAGAAAATCGGACTCTGTTTGTCCTGTATGATCCCAAAAAACTTGGGTGTCCTGCTTCTAAGCAGACGATCTCTCGCTGTATCAGGTTCACTATCCAGCATGCGTTTTCTACGGCAGGATTGCCATATCCTACATCTGTTAGAGCCCACTCCACTCGTAAGGTGGGTTCTTCCTGAGCGGTTGCCCGGGGTGTTTCAGCTTTACAGCTTTGCCGAGCGGCTACTTGGTCAGGGTTGAACACGTTCGCAAAGTTCTACAAGTTCGATACTTTGGCCTCTGAGGTCCTTAAGTTTGGTCTGTCAGTTATGCAGGAGCCTCCACGCTCTCCTTCCCGTTCTGGGAGCTTTGGTACATCCCCATGGTACTAATGTGGACCCCAGCATCCTCTAGGACGTAAGAGAAAATAGGATTTTAATTACCTACCGGTAAATTATTTTCTCCTAGTCTGTAGAGGATGCTGGGCACCCGCACAGCGCTTCGTGATCCTGCAGTGGTTACTTTGTTCAGTACTGCTTAGTTCTTGGTTAAGTACTGTTTTGTTACTTGGCAAGTAATATTGCTCAGCCGTTGCTCATGTTTCAAGCTAGTTAGCTTGGTTTGCCTTGTGTGTGAGCTGGTGTGAATCTCGCCACTATCTGTGGAAAATCCTTCTCTCGAAGTTGTCCGTCTCCCCTGCCACAGTTTCTAGACTGAGTCTGGTAGGAGGGACATAGAGGGAGGAGCCAGCCCACACTCTCAAACTCTTAAAGTGCCAGTGGCTCCTAGTGGACCAGTCTATACCCCATGGTACTAATGTGGACCCCGGTATCCTCTACCGGCTACGAGAAAAGGATTTACCGGTAGGTAATTTAAATCCTTTTTTTTTTTTTTTCCAGCCAAAAAAGTGCTCATATTAAATTCAGTGTACATAAAAATGGGTATAAGTATATATTAGGGTCATTTTAAGGGACTTTAAAAAAAAATTGTGGTAACAGACAGATTACTCCTACCTGTAAGTCTAAATCCTTAAGCATTCCAATATACCTCTTCCATACTTGGCATTTTCAGGGAAAAAAGTGCTAAGTCTTTATTGGCCAAATTAAAAATCATTATAAACTTCTAAGTGCCTAATTAGTCATTCAGGGGTGTGTGCCAGGGGCTTAGAAGCAAATCCAGAAAATTAAACTTTAAAATAGTGATTTTCCCCAAGTTTATTACCTGCTCAGGTAAATTGGTAAATTGAAATTTTTCTGTGGACAATTGAATAGACCTTTTTTTTTTTTTTTTTTTTTTTTTTTAGCAAATTTACAGCGATTCATGGTCAATTCGCAGTTTACTTGCAGCAAATTGAATTTAGCCTTTTGTTTGTTATAGTTAATATTGGAGACTAATTTTTTTTTTTTTTATAAGAATGCTATTTGGCCAATCTTAATAGACCTTGTTTGCATTGGTAGTTTAATTAGTCAATGATGCAGTTGGAATACTACAACTATAGTTAGAATTAAAGTTTATGCAAATTCCAATTCAGTTTTTAAGGAAATTTAAATGCTACATTTTCTTTAGAGCTGTAGTGAAAAGTATATTTACAGGCAATCAAAATCTTAAAATAGAGCAAATTTAGTTGACTCACTTTTATGTAATTCCAGGCTACCCACGATCAAGCAGTGGTGCTACAAAATGCCCTACAGAACATCCCTAATCCAACTTCAGAATGTATGTTGAGAAATGTAGCAATACGACTAGCACAGCAAATATCCGATGAGGTAACTATTTACGCAGAAAATGATTCATCAATGGAAATATTTGCACAAGATTGATAAATGTGTTTCTGTGTGTTCAAATCTATTTCATGATTTTATTGTAGGCTTCTAAATACATCCCTGATATTTGTGTCATTCGAGCAATACAAAAAGTAATCTGGGCCTCTGGATGTGGGTCTGTTCAACTGGTGTTTTCAGCCAATGAGGAAATAAGCAAAATTTATGAGAAGGTAAGAGCTTGCAAAGAGAATTCATGAAAGACATACAGTATACAATTTTTTTCTGCCTAAAAAGCATCTTTAAAAAGTCAAGCACATTCAACTGATAAAAGAACAAATTACAAGGAATGTTCCTTTATAGTCCAGCTCGTCTAGAGGAATCTTTCATCCGATCATGTAATCCTTGCAAGGGCCCTTTGAGCCTCTCTTCCTCCTATCATCCGTGCTGGGGGACACATTGTGTGTGACTGTGGGTAGAGGGGCCGGCCTTTCCTTTTTGATATGAGAGACGTCCTTCCTCTTAGCAGTTTCTGCACTGGAAACCTACAAGCTTGCTAATTTTCCCGCTGCTCTATGGAATACATACAAAATCTAAATCCCTGTGGTCATGATGCCAGCGGACACTTGACCGACAGCAGCATTCCGACTGTGAAGATAGACATCGGAGGGGGTAAGTATTTCTACCCTGTCTCCTTCCCTAAGCCTTGGCAGCTATGGCTACCCCGGACCCCTTAGTGCCTAAACCTAAAGGCTAGAGCTACTGTCCATGCTGATGATGGTGTTCCCTGCCTGTGAGTGTATGCTTCAAGAACACAGAAGACTCATCACTTGGTAATTCTTCTCTTTAGGGGGCTCAAGCAGAGCTTGACAGCTTTATTATGCTCATTTATTTGGTCTTTGCTACTCAAAAAGCAAGCCAGATGTACCACCATTCTCAGAGGAACAGTCCCTTGTACCTACGGGTCAGAATTATAAATCAACCAGGAGACTGTTTAGAGTAGTGCTAATAGTTCAGCCATCTAATCAAGGCTATTGATGAAGTATTATTATTTGGTACTTTTTTAGAGGAGCACTGTACCCATCATATAAGTGTGCTATTATAAAAACTCTGAATTGTGTTTTGTGTGCTTATCATAGTGAAGTTATACCCAGCCAATCATTTTTTAGAAAAAGTTACAAAGCGAAGGCAAAATCATTTACTATGGTCAAGACTAAATTTCCTTCAACATTACTGATAGCACAAATTTCTTATGGCTAAGTATATTTATAGTTTACATACACTAATGTTCAGATTTTCCAGGATGGCTGTATTTGTACGAAGACAATAAACTGATCTTTGCTTAAGATTTTGTATGTTTGATCACTATTTCACAGACCAATGCCGGTAATGAACCAGACCCAGAAGATGAGCAAGTTTGTTGTGAAGCGCTTGAGGCAATGACCTTGTGTTTTGCTTTAATACCAACTGCACTGGAAGCACTTAGCAAGGAGAAGGCATGGCAGACATTCATTATTGACTTGTTGCTACATTGTCAAAGCAAGTAAGTTAAACTTTTTAAGTACAGTGATCGCAAAAACGCGGCATAGCGCGTATTTTACCCAATATTAAGGTCCAGGGACTCACTTTTTCTAAATGGGTGGGTCCCCGGGGACGCGCTCCACTGGGATTGGCTGGAGGTGTAATGATTGATTTCTACCTTGTCCGGCTGCAGAGAGAACTAAATATGTGGAGAAGGAGCCTATTGGTCAAGGGAGACATCAATCATTACACCTCTAGCCAATCTGAGTGGAGCGCGTCCCCAGGGACACACCCCTTCAGAAAAAGTGTATTTGACTCTTCCCTGCTTCCCGGGCGCTCTGGCTGGCCGCGACAGTGAGTGACCGTCTGTGTATTCATAACCCAGCAGCTACCAGCATGTTCAGTGCTGGCGCTGCTGCAGTTCTGATCGGCTGATGCGCTGTTTTAGATACGAATCACATGGGGGAGGGGGGCCACGCACCTCTGATGTCCTGCATGCCTCAGTAAGCGCAGCAGCAGCGGGGATGGGGTTGGGGAGTATGTCCAGGAGCACACCGCACAGGAGGATCTGGCAGTGAAGGAGGGAAAGGGCGGCTACAGTGCACTACCGCACGTCATTGCTAGTGTTCACATCCCCTAGCAAAGTCCGTCCTTGATCCTCTCTATGTAATCCATCACGTAGCTCTCACTGTACACATTCCCTTACCACCCGGGATTTATGGAGATCAGCGGCAGCCGCCCTCTGCTTGATTTATTAGGCTGTGCTGTGAGCGGAGCTCGGAGGTGGTGGGGGAGGGCTGCAGTGTCCATACAGTTATTACTGTGTGCAGCCAGCTCCCAGCATAGGACAGGGCTAGGCACAAGCCAGGGGTGAGGCTGCTCTGAAAGTTCAGCTCATGGAGCCCAAGAGGCTGAGCTGCAGGGAGACATGTAATAGTAGCCACTAGCAACAGCAGGGTGTATCCTGTCCCCTCTCTCTCTCCCTGGTGATATTACACCATCTCTAGCCTACACATCCAGTAGTGGGGGTCTGAGGTGGTGTCTGCAGTGTGTAAGTGATCCTCTACCTGGTGCAATCTGTATAACGTGCTCTACCTGGCGCAATGTGTATAACGTGCTGTACCTGGCGCATTGTGTGTAACGTGCTCTACCTGGCGCACTGTGTCTAACGTGCTCTACCTGCTGCAATGTGTATAACGTGCTCTACCTGCTGCAATGTGTCTAACGTGCTCTACCTGCTGCAATGTGTATAACGTGCTCTACTTGGCGCATTGTGTATAACGTGCTCTACCTGGTGCAATGTGTATAACGTGCTGTACCTGGCGCAATGTGTATAACGTGCTGTACCTGGCGCATTGTGTATAACGTGCTCTACCTGGTGCAATGTGTATAACGTGCTCTACCTGGCGCATTGTGTATAACGTGCTCTACTTGGCGCATTGTGTATAACGTGCTCTATCTGGCGCATTGTGTATAACGTGCTCTATCTGGTGCATTGTGTGTAACGTGCTCTATCTGGCGCATTGTGTGTAATGTGCTCTACCTATCGCATTGTGTATAATGTGCTCTATCTGGTGCAATGTGTGTAATGTGCTCTACCTGTCGCATTGTGTATGATGTGTTCTATCTGGAGCAATGTGTATAATGTGCTCTAACTGGCGCAGTGTGTATAAGAGGTTCTACCTGGTGCAATGTGTATAAGCGGCACTATTGTGTGGCCGCGTCCCTTCCCCATGAAGCCACGCCCCTAAATTTTTGTGGCGCGCACTGCCTGTAGTCTGGGGTCTTGGAGGTGGGGCAGCATTTCACTTTCTGCCAGAGGACACCAAAATGTCTAGTTACAGCTCTGGTGCAGGGTGTCCTGCATGCTACACAACCCAGCAGCATTGTCACCCCAAACCCCCACACACCCCTTCCCCCTTGCAACTCTATTTTGTGGTGTCCAAATAAGATTAAGATCAATAAGAACCTTTAACCCAATGGGACCCAGAAAAGGACCGGTTGGACCCCAATTTTTAAAAGTGAGGGGTCCCTGGGACCCACTTTTTGGGGGGCTCAGCGCGATCACTGTAAGTATGCAAGGAACAGTGGTTTACATTCATGACCCCTTTTTTTTATTTCTTCAAGATTATTACTGAATCATAGGTAACCTTAAAAGCAGAGGTCAAAGTGCCTTTTTCTGTAAAAAAAAAAAAAAAAAAAGTAATAGTGTGTTAGTACTGTAGTTGTGTTACGTTGAAGAATTGCAGGCGTTTGTGTCAAAAACACTGCTTTTGTATATTTCCAGATTTATTTATAGGCTTCATATAGTTAAATATTTTATTTTGAGTTCTAGGGGGCAGATTGTGAGTCGCACGCAGTAATGGCTGCATCTTTATGCTAATATAGCAGCCCATCTTGTCTGTTCTGAGACACCCACTTTTAGCATACTGCAGTGCTGCAAATCTATGTTGGTGCATTGGTTGCACCATGGAAGCTTGTACCAGCCACATGGCAGTTGCAGTTTCTCTGTGTGAGTATAGCCTCCAGTGTAAGCGGCTATGCGTTATGTCCACATCTGCTTAGCCATCCCCATGTAACCTCCCAGGTCCAGTATAATTCACAGACCGTGCATCCACTTCCGTTCTGTGTCTGAGCACTAATAATCAGGACGCATGCATAAATCTGAAAACATTGGCAAGCTCCATACGCCATTGACACTGTGCGTGACTCAGAATCAGACTCTGTGGATCATTGTTCTCAAGTATACAGTATATGTCAGTTATTCTGATTAGCTTCTTTCATCCATCTCTTTATAGTACAGGGGTTGTGCCATACCTTTATTGCACTGCTGTAGCAAGTCCTGCTTAATTAAATGTCCAGACAGCAGAATAACTGAGCCATCTCCATATTACAAATGCTGCGTAACTTAAATTAAAAAGAATTGTTCTTTTCTGACTGTCGGATATATTTTTAAGTGATGTACCTGCTGACCATGTACACAATGCCTGTTCTGTTGTAAACATGACTGCAAATTCATGGCACAAGTGTGACCTGCTGCAACAGTACAGTATATGCATTGAATGTAGAACGAGCACAGCAGATCCAAATCCATGTAGTAGCTCTTTCTTTTTGATCGTTTGTAGAAAGTCAACTGCGTATTATAGTACTTGAATGTTAGAAAATTACTGTTTTATAACGCAAAGGGGACTGATATTGCCTTGCTACAGTATGCGGATGATACTTAATGTATCCTCTGTAAAGCAAGCAATATAGCTGTTCCTGCTTACCGTGTATTTTGGACTGTGAGATGCCATAACTCAGTGAACTGACTGACATTACAATAAGCATCTGAAAAGTATATCACAATGTTGCATTTTACGATATACTTGACATTATTTAAGAAGCACAAGTGCCACGCTTGTTGACTTTTCAACATTAGAAGCACCTTATTTATTCTGCATTGGCACTGTGGTGGATATAGACACAAAAAAAAATAACGTATGTGTGTATATGTGTGTGTATATATATATATATATATATATATATATATATATATATATATATATATATATATATATATATATATATACACATACGAACAAATAGACACGGAGGCGCTCAGATGTCACAGTGTACTACCAGTAATAAATACAAAATCGAGTGTATGCGATACGTGACACTTCCTCTAAAGTGAGAGTGGCTGCAACCTTAAGCAATAGATATGTGCTTGGAAAACACATAAAAAGAGATTTTTAGGGAGTGAAGAAAAGGGCGCCTACTAGTGTCTAATAAGATTATATAGAATATAAAGTATAGAGCTGGTGTGATTGAGAACAGGACGCTACTTATCTGGCATAAACAGACTTTTGCTTCAGTCATAGGACCAGTATAGGTACATGAAAAAAGAAGAACAAAATAACATAGCGCGTACTGTTTTTACGCAATTTTCAATCTACAAGTCAAATAAACCAATTATGTGTATAAAAAAACTTTCTGGGTAAAGGCAAGTCCCACAATTTAAAATCCACAGCCAGGGATTTTTTTTTTTTTTTTGTTAAAAAAGTTTTTCACAATATTTAATAAAACACATAAAACATAAAAGGTAGAAGTAATGCGAGCGTACAAGATAAAATAAATGACAAGCTTATCTGTCCATATCAGGAATGGGATACATCAAATTTTCCATAAACATCCAAGATAGTAAAAATTCAAACGTACAAAAAATAAATATTAAAACAGCTTATCTGCCCATAAGGGAAGTTCAGGTGCATCAGTCCCAACGCGTTTCGTCCTTAATTAGACTTCATCATGGGGATAAGGTCAGTGAGCAAAGATGCTCCATTTATACCTAAGGAGATAGTGTGAGCCCAGCACATGGCCAGGTAATTGATGACATCACTTCCTGTTGGGTGATATCAATTTTTACTGGTGAGAAACATTCTATTTTTAAATAAAGGTATGATAGCTATATGTGGTATGTATATAGAGCACAACCAAGTGATGAGGCAGGGAAGAACTGTTAAACGAAGCTTAAAAGCTTCGTATGGCGCTGTGTAGCGCGGTGGAACGCACGCTGGAACGCACAGCTAGTTCCTGGCGTGGTCCGCCGCGCGTCACTTCCGGTCTTGCGGAAGATACTTCCGCCGGCCGGTGGAACGCATCGTCATCTCAATGACGATGCGCCCTGTGCAGCGAAGCTTAACAGCAAATACTAGCTGCTGCTCTTGAACTGGAGACAAAAAAAGGGGGCAGTGACGGAAGGATGGAGTGGGCAAAGTGATAAATATATAAGGGCACATAAATATAGAGCATATCAGGAGTAGTCCTAATTAAAAGAGAAATAGATCAAAATATAAAAAGATATATATAAAAAAAATATATATAAACAAAAATGATGCACATAGTGGTGTAGTTCTTTTTCCATGTATAGGAGTATGTCCCATCTTAATAGGTTTTCATGGATTCCAACATAAAGTCCATAGTAGTTCACACGTAGTGGTCATAAAGTTTAAAAAACGTACAAACTTAAGCTGGACGAAGCTGGTTTTTCGCCAATGGGCTGGAACATTAAGAGAATAAATTAATTTAATATATGATGACTGGAGTAATTAAGAACCAGTGCAATATAACATGCAGAAATGTAAGATGTGCAATTAAACTAAATTGCAGGTAATTACCTGCAATTTAGTTTAATTGCACATCTTACATTTCTACTATGGACTTTATGTTGGAATCCATGAAAACCTATTAAGATGGGACATACTCCTATACATGGAAAAAGAACTACACCACTATGTGCATCATATTTGTTTATATATATATTTTTTACATATATCTTTTTATATTTTGATCTATTTCTCTTTTAATTAGGACTACTCCTGATATGCTCTATATTTATGTGCCCTTATATATTTATCACTTTGCCCACTCCATCCCTCCGTCACTGCCCCCTTTTTTTGTCTCCAGTTCAAGAGCAGCAGCTAGTATTTGCTGTTAAGCTCCGCAGCACAGGGCGCATCGTCATTGAGATGACGATGCGTTCCACAGTGCGTTCCACCGGCCGGCGGAAGTATCTTCCGCAAGACCGGAAGTGACGCGCGACGGACCACGCCAGGAACTAGCTGTGCGTTCCAGCGTGCGTTCCACCGCGCTACACAGCGCCATACGAAGCTTTTAAGCTTCGTTTAACAGTTCTTCCCTGCCTCATCACTTGGTTGTGCTTTATATACATACCACATATAGCTATCATACCTTTATTTAAAAATAGAATGTTTCTCACCAGTAAAAATTGATATCACCCAACAGGAAGTGATGTCATCAATTACCTGGCCATGTGCTGGGCTCACACTATCTCCTTAGTTATAAATGGAGCATCTTTGCTCACTGACCTTATCCCCATGATGAAGTCTAATTAAGGACGAAACGCGTTGGGACTGATGCACCTGAACTTCCCTTATGGGCAGATAAGCTGTTTTAATATTTATTTTTTGTACGTTTGAATTTTTACTATCTATCTTGGATGTTTATGGAAAATTTGATGTATCCCATTCCTGATATGGACAGATAAGCTTGTCATTTATTTTATCTTGTACGCTCGCATTACTTCTACCTTTTATGTTTTATGTGTTTTATTAAATATTGTGAAAAACTTAAAAAAAAAAAATAAAAAAAAAATCCCTGGCTGTGGATTTTAAATTGTGGGACTTGCCTTTACCCAGAAAGTTTTTTTTATACACATAATTGGTTTATTTGACTTGTAGATTGAAAATTGCGTAAAAACAGTACGCGCTATGTTATTTTGTTCTTCTTTTTTCATGTACCTATACTGGTCCTATGACTGAAGCAAAAGTCTGTTTATGCCAGATAAGTAGCGTCCTGTTCTCAATCACACCAGCTCTATACTTTATATTCTATATAATCTTATTAGACACTAGTAGGCGCCGTTTTCTTCACTCCCTAAATATACATACATACATACATACACACACACACACACACACACACACACACACACACACACACACACACACACACACACACACACACACACACACGTGTAACTGCCACAGTGCCACTTCCAGCATCTCATTTGACTAGCTCCTCTCCAATCTAATCAGTTCTAAGGCTAAAGAGACTGACAACTAGTTGGATGATGGAGGCATAAGTGTTAAACGTCAGACTGTTTATGGATATCAGGACCGTTTTCGATCTGAAATGTATATGGTACCTTTATTGATTATATGTGTCTATATTGCCTAAGTGTGATATGTATTTTAAGAGGTGAATCTTTCCCCTTGATGGCCGTGGAATTTGATTTATAATATATTGATAATGTAGCCTTTTGGCTAGTGAAGGGGGGCTCGAGTATGACAGCGCCCCCGTAGCTGTGGAACGCACTTGGATGCAAAGTTCCGGCTAAATGGAACGCACGGCGACGCGGCTTCCGGTCTCGTACTCACGGCCTTGGACCGCACCGCAACGTCACTTCCGCCTTGGTGGAACGCAGGGTGACGCGGCTGTCGGTCTCCGTCCTGCGGATGCCGTTGCCGGCAATGTTTGATGTGTGGGGACAACGCGACTCGGGCTGGCCTTCGGCCCTTGTTGGTGGAGGGGGTCATAGCTGTGAGTGGTTGGTGTATATAGCCCGGCGGACTAGATGGTTTCTTTTCCCCTAGCACCGCGTCACTTCCGGCCGGCATGCTATTTAAATTCATTCCATAGTCAGGGAAGCTATGCAGCTGCACACATGATGTCTCCGGTTATAAGTAAGTAGATTATAGCATTATGGGCTGTTTTGATGACGAGCTTTGGATATGAATTAACCTTGGACCCCCTAACAGCATTTTGAATGGCTACATCCCTAGCTGCATCCAGGTGTGAGGATGGCCACCTAATAGGTAATTTTTAGTCCCTTGGTTTATATATAAATTTGGCAATACACCAGTGGGTGTTGGTAGAGTGATAATTTCAAATCACATTTGTATTTCTTATGTGTTTTAGTGGTATGGACAATAAGTCCTGTGTGGCCTGTCTTAAGTTGTCCAGGTCCAGTGTCATATGCAACTGATACTGTAAGATGTGGACGATATGTTACAGGTATGGGTCATCAGGTACTGATTAGGTGGAGGTGATTCACCTGGGTGATAACCTAATTTCTCTGACGTCCTAGTGGATGCTGGGGACTCCGTAAGGACCATGGGGAATAGCGGCTCCGCAGGAGACTGGGCACAAAAGTAAAGCTTTAGAACTACCTGGTGTGCACTGGCTCCTCCCCCTATGACCCTCCTCCAAGCCTTAGTTAGATTTTTGTGCCCGAACGAGAAGGGTGCACACTAGGTGGCTCTCCTGAGCTGCTTAGTGAAAAGTTTAGTTTTAGGTTTTTTATGTTCAGTGAGACCTGCTGGCAACAGGCTCACTGCATCGAGGGACTAAGGGGAGAAGAAGCGAACTCACCTGCGTGCAGAGTGGATTGGGCTTCTTAGGCTACTGGACATTAGCTCCAGAGGGACCGATCACAGGCCCAGCCATGGATAGGTCCCAGAGCTGCGCCGCCGGCCCCCTTACAGAGCCAGAAGACAGAAGAGGTCCGGAAAATCGGCGGCAGAAGACGTCCTGTCTTCAACAAGGTAGCGCACAGCACTGCAGCTGTGCGCCATTGCTCTCAGCACACTTCACACTCCGGTCACTAAGGGTGCAGGGCGCTGGGGGGGGGGCGCCCTGAGACGCAATAAAAACACCTTGGATGGCAAAAAATGCATCACATATAGCTCCTGGGCTATATGGATGAATTTAACCCCTGCCAGAATACACAGAAAAACGGGAGATAGGCTCCGCCCCCTTCTCGGCGGCCTTATCTCCTCAGCACACTGGCGCCATTTTCCCTCACAGCTCCGTTGGAGGGAAGCTCCCTGGCTCTCCCCTGCAGTCACTACACTACAGAAAGGGTTAAAAAAGAGAGGGGGGCACTAATTACGCGCAGTATTAAAAATACAGCAGCTATAAGGGGAAAAACACTTATATAAGGTTATCCCTGTATATATATAGCGCTCTGGTGTGTGCTGGCAAACTCTCCCTCTGTCTCCCCAAAGGGCTAGTGGGGTCCTGTCCTCTATCAGAGCATTCCCTGTGTGTGTGCTGTGTGTCGGTACGTTTGTGTCGACATGTATGAGGAGAAAAATGATGTGGAGACGGAGCAGATTGCCTGTAATAGTGATGTCACCCCCTAGGGGGTCGACATCTGAGTGGATGAACTGTTGGAAGGAATTACGTGACAGTGTCAGCTCTGTATAAAAGACAGTGGTTGACATGAGACAGCCGGCTACTCAGCTTGTGCCTGTCCAGACGTCTCATAGGCCGTCAGGGGCTCTAAAGCGCCCGTTACCTCAGATGGCAGATATAGACGCCGACACGGATACTGACTCCAGTGTCGACGGTGAAGAGACAAATGTGACTTCCTGTAGGGCCACACGTTACATGATTGAGGCAATGAAAAATGTTTTACACATTTCTGATAATACGAGTACCACCAAAAAGGGGTATTATGTTCGGTGAGGAAAAACTACCTGTAGTTTTCCTGAATCTGAGAAATTAAATGAGGTGTGTGATGATGCGTGGGTTTCCCCCGATAACAACTGATAATTTCTAAAATGTTATTGGCATTATATCCTTTCCCGCCAGAGGTTAGGGTGCGTTGGGAAACACCCCCTAGGGTGGATAAAGCGCTCACACGCTTGTAAGAACAAGGGCTCTACCCTCTCCTGAGATGGCCGCCCTTAAGGATCCTGCTGATAGAAAGCAGGAGGGTATCCTAAAATGTATTTACACACATACTGGTGTTATACTGCGACCAGCAATCGCCTCAGCCTGGATGTGCAGTGCTGGGTTGGCGTGGTCGGATTCCCTGACTGAAAATATTGATACCCTAGATAGGGACAGTATATTATTGCCTATAGAGCATTTAAAAGATGCATTTCTATATATGCGTGATGCACAGCGGAATATTTGCCGACTGGCATCAAGTCTAAGTGCGTTGTCCATTTCTGCCAGTAGAGGGTTATGGACACGACAGTGGTCAGGTGATGCGGATTCCAAACGGCATTTGGAAGTATTGCCTTATTAAGGGGAGGAGTTATTTGGGGTCGGTCTTTCAGACCTGGTGGCCACGGCAACAGCTGGGAAATCCACGTTTGTACCCCAGGTCGCCTCTCAACATAAGAAGACGCCGTATTATCAGGCGCAGTCTTTTCGTGGGCAAGCGGACAAAAGGTTCCTCATTTCTGCCCGTGACAGAGGGAGAGGAAAAAGGCTGCAGAAATCAGCCAGTTCCCAGGAACAGAAGCCCTCTCCCGCCTCTGCCAAGCCCTCAGTATGACGCTGGGGCTTTACAAGCAGAATCAGGCACGGTGGGGGCCCGTCTCAATGAATTTCAGCGCGCAGTGGGCTCACTCGCAAGTAGACCCCTGGATCCTTCAGGTGATATCTCAGGGGTACAAATTGGAATTCGAGACGTCTCCCCCTCGCCGTTTCCTAAAGTCTGCTTTACCGATGTCTCCTTCTGACAGGGAGGCAGTTTTGGAAGCCATTCACAAGCTGTATTCCCAGCAGGTGATAATCAAGGTACCCCTCCTGCAACAGGGAACGGGGTATTATTCCACACTGTTGTGGTACCGAAGCCGGACGGCTCGGTGAGACCGATTCTAAATCTAAAATCTTGAACACTTACACTTACATACGGAGGTTCAAATTCAAGATTGAGTCACTCAGAGCAGTGATTGCGAACCTGGAAGAAGGGGACTACATGATGTCTCGGGACATCAAGGATGCTTACCTTCATGTCCCAATTTACCCTTCTCACCAAGGGTACCTCAGGTTTATGGTACAGAACTGTCACTATCAGTTTCAGACGCTGCCGTATGGATGGTCCACGGCACCCCGGGTCTTTACCAAGGTAATGGCCGAAATGATGATACTCCTTCGAAGGAAGGAAATTTTAGTTATCCCTTACTTGGACGATTCCCTGATAAGGGTAAGATCCAGGGAACAGTTGGAGGTCGGTGTAGCACTATCTCAGGTAGTGTTGCGGCAGCACGATTGGATTCTCAATATTCCAAAATCGCAGCTGATTCCGACGACTCGTCTTCTGTTCCTAGGGATGATCCTGGACACAGTCCAGAAAAAGGTGTTTCTCCCGGAGGAGAAAGTCAGGGAGTTATCCGAGCTAGTCGGGAACCTCCTATAACCGAGCCAAGTCTCAGTACATCAATGAAAGGGTTCTGGGTAAAATGGTGGCTTCCTACGAAGCAATCCCATTCGGCAGATTCCACGCAAGAACTTTCCAGTGGGACCTGCTGGACAAATGGTCCGGATCGCATCTTCAGATGCATCAGCGGATAACCCTGTCACCAAGCACAAGGGTGTCTCTCCTGTGGTGGTTGCAGAGTGCTCATCTTCTAGAGGGCCGCAGATTCGACATTCAGGACTGGGTCCTGGTGACCACGGATGCCAGCCTGCGAGGCTGGGGAGCAGTCACACAGGGAAGGAATTTCCAGAGCTTATGGTCAAGCCTGGAGACATCACTTCACATAAATATCCTGAAGCTAAGGACCATTTACAATGCTCTAAGCTCAGCAAGACCTCTGCTTCAAGGTCACCCGGAGTTGATCCATTCGGACAACATCACGGCAGTCACCCACGTAAACAGACAGGGTGACACAAGAAGCAGGAGGGCAATGGCAGAAGCTGCAAGGATTCTTCGCTGGGCGGAAAATCATGTGATAGCACTGTCAGCAGTATTCATTCCGGGAGTGGACAACTGGGAAGCAGACTTCCTCAGCAGACACGACCTCCACCCGGGAGAGTGGGGACTGCACCCAGAAGTCTTCCACATGTTTATAAAACTCGACAAGTATTGCGCCAGGTCAAGGGACCCTCAGGCAATAGCTGTAGACGCTCTGGTAACACAGTGGGTGTACCAGTCAGTGTATGTGTTCCCTCCTCTGCCTCTCATACCCAAGGTACTGAGAATTATAAGATGGAGAGGAGTAAGCACTATATTCGTGGCTCCGGATTGGCCAAGAAGGACTTGGTAACCGGAACTTCAAGAGATGCTCACGGAGGATCCGTGGCCTCTACCTCTAAGAAGGGACCTGCTCCAGCAAGGACCCTGTCTGTTCCAAGACTTACCGCGGCTGCGTTTGACGGCATGGCGGTTGAACGCCGGATCCTGAAGGAGAAAGGCATTCCGGATGAAGTCATTCCTATCCTGATCAAAGCCAGGAAAGATATAACCGCAAAACATTATCACCGCATTTGGCGAAAATATGTTGCGTGGTGCGAGGCCAGTAAGGCCCCTACGGAGGAATTTTCAACTAGGTCGATTCCTACATTTCCTGCAAACAGGAGTGTCTATGGGCCTGAAATGGGGGTCCATTAAGGTTCAAATTTCGGCCCTGTCAATTTTCTTCCAAAAAGAACTAGCTTCAGTCCCTGAAGTTCAGACGTTTGTGAAAGGGGTACTGTATATACAGCCTCCTTTTGTGCCTCCAGTGGCACCTTGGGATCTAAATGTAGTTTTTGGGTTCCAAAAGTCACATTGGTTTGAACCACTTAAATATGTGGAGTTAAAATATCTCACATGGAAAGTGGTCATGCTGTTGGCCCTGGCCTGGGCCAGGTGCATGTCAGAATTGGCGGCTTTATCCTGTAAAAGCCTCATCTGATTTTCCATTCGGACAGGGCGGAATTGAGGACTTGTCCTCAGTTTCTCCCTAAGGTGGTTTTCAGTGTTTCACCTGAATCAACCTATTGTGGTGCCTGCGGCTACTAGGGACTTGGAGGACTTCAAGTTGCTAGACGTTGTCAGGGCCCTGGAAATATAGGTTTCCAGGACGGCTGGAGTCAGAAAATCTGACTCGTTGTTTATTCTGTATGCACCCAACAAGCTGGGTGCTCCTGCTTCTAAGCAGACTATTGCTCGTTGGATTTGTAGTACAATTCAGCTTGCACATTCTGTGGCAGGCCTGCCACAGCCAAAATCTGTAAAAGCCCATTCCACAAGGAAGGTGGGCTCATCTTGGGCGGCTGCCCGAGGGGTCTCGGCTTTACAACTTTGCCGAGCAGCTACTTGGTCAGGAGCAAATACGTTTGTAAAATTCTACAAATTTGATACCCTGGCTGAGGAGGACCTGGAGTTCTCTCATTTGGTGCTGCAGAGTCATCCGCACTCTCCCGCCCGTTTGGGAGCTTTGGTATAATCCCCATGGTCCTTACGGAGTCCCCAGCATCCACTAGGACGTCAGAGAAAATAAGAATTTACTTACCGATAATTCTATTTCTCGTAGTCCGTAGTGGATGCTGGGCGCCCATCCCAAGTGCGGATTGTCTGCAATACTGGTACATAGTTATTGTTACCAAAAAAATCGGGTTATTGCTGTAGTGAGCCATCTTTTCTAGAGGCTCCTCTGTTATCATGCTGTTAACTGGGTTCAGATCACAAGTTGTACGGTGTGATTGGTGTGGCTGGTATGAGTCTTACCCGGGATTCAAAATCCTTCCTTATTGTGTACGCTCGTCCGGGCACAGTATCCTAACTGAGGCTTGGAGGAGGGTCATAGGGGGAGGAGCCAGTGCACACCAGGTAGTTCTAAAGCTTTACTTTTGTGCCCAGTCTCCTGCAGAGCCGCTATTCCACATGGTCCTTACGGAGTCCCCAGCATCCACTACGGACTACGAGAAATAGAATTATCGGTAAGTAAATTCTTATTATAGTATATACACCCAATGTTATTCAAATTTTAAAGCAAAAATTTTTCCCCACTGTGGTGTGTGGTTTCCCAGGGACCGGAGAGGCTTGTAAATCTGATTGTGATTATTGTCTTTGCAGATATTTATTTTTTTGACTGTTATTATTGAACATCTGACATGCTGTATCACCGGTCTTGAGAAAGGCCTATTTATAGGCCGAAACGTCGACATTAAAAACTACGGTGACGTGATTGTCTTTGATTGATTGGTATTTATACAGCGAGAGTGCATCCCCACTTCGTGGACATTTTCTCTCTCTCTCTCTCTCTCTCTCTCTCTCTATATATATATATATATATATATATATATATATATATATATATATATATATATACACCTCCTGGAATCACGGCACTGGAGACAGTTTGTATATAAGCAAATGACTTGTATTAGGGTACCCTAATACAAGTCATTTGCTTATATACAAACTGTCTCCAGTGCCGTGATTCCAGGAGGTGTGCATGTGATTTTACACTGTTGCACGGAGACTTGTTGCGTTTCAGAGTTGGAGTGCCGGCTGCTATGGTGCTATGGACTACATGTATATATCCAAGATAAGTCGCACTCTCATCCTCAGAACCAAACAACAACTGGGGTGTCCACTCTAATGCCAAAGCACTGTAGATGGAGAAAGTTAATAGAGGCACTCTCCAGATTTTTCTTATTATGCAAAAGAAGATCACATTTATTTTGATATACGTTACATCGTTCACTTGGTACATGCGATAGTATCCTCAAGCGTTTTCGGCCCACAGCGGGCCTTCCTCAGGAGGCAAATCGCAGTAACTGTATAGCAAACAGTCAAAATTAATACTTAATCCCAGGCGTCCAGCAGTGAAGCTGGTCACGCCTGACTGGCTCTATATACACCCCCAAACAATCAAAATTGGCGCCAAAGGACGCCCATGGATGACATAGTTAATGAACAAATTAGCATATATCAAAATTAGCATATGTCAAAAATTTCTAAACCGAGCTAAACCCATATCAGTGTAAATATGAAGTTCAGTGCGCATCCGTATATCCGTACACAGCATATTAAATCACATACCCATTAAGTATTGCCAAATTACGTCCGCCAGCATGACCACTCCGTGCCGGCAGACGCATCCATCCTCCGAGAGTCCAGATCGCGTCAAGACCTACGTTGCCCAGCAACACAGGCCACTTCCAGTCTGTCGCTGGGCAACGTGCGACACTTCCGGCCCATGGACCGCAAGCGGTGCCCGGGCGGAAATGATGTAGCGCTATCCTAAGCAATGCATCAGGTTTGCTGAGGCACTCCGATCTTAAACCTACAAATCTAATCACGGACGAATTGTCAATACACCATGGACAGTACAAATGAGCACTGAATTCATGGGTGCAAGAGCCAGTCAAGCAACAGTTAAAAACATCCCTACATGTAAATAAACATAGACACGCCCCTGCCAGCGGGGATGTGGTGGTTTCTCCATATACTAGGCAACAAAATCCAAAAATATTTTTTAAATATTACTAAACAACTACACTCCTATTAAAGACGTGGAGAGCTCCATCCCATCCCACGCTAAGGCAGCCGCGGGTACATATTAAAATATACAAACACAACACACCACTTATCCTAATCTATAGATATACTAGATCCATCAGTGCCAATTCTTAAGTGCATATTATCAGCAATTTATCAATAAAGCTCCACATGTACACAAATGTGTACATACAATGATGTGCATGTGAATCAAAAAATTGTGTCGGTCAGACACTATAAAAACAATTTATAAGGTACGCCACCCAAAAAAAAGGAAGAAGAAAATACTTACTCAACGCAGGAATAAATTCAGAGGATTCGATTCATTAAGTCCATTGGGTGCCACCGAACCCAGTCTAAGGATCCACCTTGATTCTAGTTTTTTTAAAAGGAGTGATCGATCTCCACCCCTCTTGGGTATCGGAACCCAATCTATGATACGACACTTGAGAGAGGCTACTTGGTGTCCCTCTAGCAAGAAATGTTGAGCCACAGGCTTATCTGTACGTCCTGTCAGAAGTGCCTGGTGGATTGTGCTGCGGTGGTTCGCCATTCTTTACCTGAACGTACAGGTGGTCATCCCCACATACGGGAGGCCACATGGGCATAACAACATGTATATCACATGATCAAGGTGGCAGTGGAGTCTAAATCTGATATGAACGGGTTTTCCACTCAGAGGATGTGGAAACTTGTCTCCAACCAGCATTGAACGACATGTAGTACATCCTAGGCATCTGACACAGCCCTTCTTTTGTGGATTTAACCAACCGCCATCCGCAATGTTACTCTGCCTTGTCGGATGCATCAAAAGCTGCTTTAGATTACGGCCTCGTCTGAATGCCATCATCGGTGGATGTTCACATATACCCTTTAGCTTAGGGTCAGAGCTTATTATCGGCCAGTGTCGCCTCAGCGATGATCCAATATGTGTTGATTTTTCATCAAATTGTGTAACGTATATCATTCTTGTCTCTTTTGACATATTTGACCCAATGCATCTTAATCGAGCCTTTTCCAAGAATGAGTTAATCATGCTCACCTTGTAGCCTCTCTCCACAAAGCGAGCCTTCATTTCTAGAATTTGTACTTCTGCAGTTTCTTGTTCCGTGTTGTTCCTCAATACTCGCATAAACTGCGAAATGGGTAGGCTCTACCTGAGCGCAGGTGGGTGATTGCTTGTAGCGTGTAAGATTGTATTTCGATCTGTCTCCTTTCTAAACAGAGTGGTACCCAGTGTTTTACCCTTGCGGAAGATTGTCAGGTCCAGAAAATTAATTGAGCTACTGCTCACATGTCCAGTAAATCGCACCGTGGACTCTAAGCTATTTAATCGTTCCAACATACCATTAAATTCAGTCTGAGCCTCATGTGGAGGCCACACACACTACTGAGCCTCATTTTGACTTGTTTTAAGGACATTACATCAAAGTTGGATTAGCCTGTAGTGTGTTTTTTCACTTTAATTTTGAGGGTGATTCCACATCCAAACCTCCATGGGTTAATAAATTTGATTTCCATTGATAATTTGTGTGATTTTGTTGTCAGCACATTCAACTATGTAAAGAACAAAGTATTTTATAAGAATATGTCATTCATTCAGATCTAGGATGTGTTATTTTAGTGTTCCCTTTATTTGTTTGAGCAGTGTATGTATATAGAGATATATATATATATATATATATATATATAGAGATATATAGAGATATATAGAGATATATAGAGATATATAGATATAGATAGAAACAAAAGTATGTCCAGCACTCACGCTTACTAGTAAATGACAGTCCAGTGCACAACCTCTCCGTGGAGCATGTAGACAATAGATATCGGTGGCACTCAGCATCAAATGAAAGACGACATCACCACTGGTTACAGTCAGACACAACAAGTACCAGTACAGCCAACACCTATAAATACATAAATGAGACTCACCTAACACCAATCAAAATCCCGCCCGCTCTCTGCCGGCGCCCGGCTGTGACGTCACCCGCACAGTCCCGTACGGGGAATCACAGCCAGCTGGATTAGAGACGGTATGCGCCGGTTGTCTAGCAACCACCATGTGGGAGCCTGGATGACACTCACTTCCGCTGCCCCGTCTCAGTGTCCTGACGTCAGGCACTCGTGATCGGAGGGCGGGGGGAGTCTCCAGATCTCTCATTGGTGACGGTTGCCCGGCAACCATGCAATGCAGGAAGTGCACAATGATGTTATGCATATACAAGTGGGAGAAATACAAAATAAAACACACCTAACAGTGATACACTGAGATCATGGATATGCATATGAACCGTGGACCACATGCTTCCATATTATGCATTAAATACAGGACATCCAAATAAAAGGCTATATAAATGACCTAATCTATATGGACTTATACAAGTCTAGCATAATGAACAAAACTATCTGTCAAAAAATGTAGCATAATCCTATCATCACAATGCTGACTGAATAAATATGCTAGACCACAGTATTTACGTATTCTAGCAAAATATGTAGATCATACAGCTGCAGGAATATCCAAGAAATAAGAAATTCACTAAATCACATGGAAGAATTATTATAGAAAGCAATGGTGATGTCGTCTTTCATTTGATGCTGAGTGCCACCGATAGATATATATATATATATATATATATATATATATATATATATATATATATATAAAATAAGATTTTACTTACCGGTAAATCTATTTCTCGTAGTCCGTAGTGGATGCTGGGGACTCAGTAAGGACCATGGGGAATAGACGGGCTCCGCAGGAGACATGGGCACTTTAAGAAAGAATTTAGATTCTGGTGTGCTCTGGCTCCTCCCTCTATGTCCCTCCTCCAGAATGAGCAAACACAAGGTCCTCCTCAGCCAGGGTATCAAACTTGTAGAACTTTGCAAAAGTGTTTGCACCTGACCAAGTAGCCGCTCGGCACAGCTGTAATGCCGAGACCCCTCGGGCAGCCGCCCAAGAAGAGCCCACCTTCCTAGTGGAATGGGCCTTAACTGATTTTGGCAGCGGCAATCCAGCCGCAGAATGAGCCTGCTGAATCGTATTACAGATCCAGCGAGCAAAAGTTTGCTTTGAAGCAGGAGCACCAAGCTTGTTGAAAGCATACAGGATAAACAAAGATTCTATTTTCCTGACCCTAGCCTTTCTGGCTACATAAACCTTCAAAGCCCTGACCACATCTAGTCACTCGGAACCCTCCAAGTCACGAGTAGCCACAGGCACCACAATAGGTTGGTTTATATGAAAGGATGAAACCACTTTTGGCAGAAATTATGGACGGGTCCGCAATTCTTCCCTATCCGCATGGAAAACCAGATAGGGGCTTTTATGTGACAAAGCCGCTAATTCTGACACACGCCTAGCCGAAGCCAATGCTAGTAGCATGACTACCTTTCACGCGAGATATTTCAGTTCCACCATTTTGAGTGGTACAAACCAGTGGGATTTCAGGAAACTTAACACCACGTTAAGATCCCAAGGTGCCACCGGGGGCACAAAAGGGGGCTGAATACGCAGCACTCCCTTCCCAAACGTCTGAACTTCAGGTAGAGAAGCCAGCTCTTTTTGAAAGAAAATGGATAGGGCCGAAATCTGGAAATCTGGACCTTAATGGAACCCAATTTTAGGCCCAAAGTCATTCCCGACTGTAGGAAGTGAAGGAAACGGCCCAGCTGGAATTACTCCGTAGGGGCATTCCTGGCCTCACACCAAGCAACATATTTTCGCCATATACAGTTATAATGTTGAGCTGTCACGTCCTTCCTAGCCTTTATCAGCGTAGGAATGACCTCATCTGGAATGCCTTTTTCCGCTAGGATCCGGCGTTCAACCGCCATGCCGTCAAACGCAGCCGCGGTAAGTCTTGGAACAGACAGGGCCCTTGTTGCAACAAGTCCTGTCTTAGAGGAAGAGGCCACAGGTCCTCTCTGAGCATTTCTTGCAGATCTGGATACCAAGCCCTTCTTGGCCAATCCGGAACAATGAGGATTGTTCTCACTCCTCTTTTTCTTATGGGTATGAGAGGAAGAGGAGAAAATATATAGACCGACTGGAGCACCCACGGTGTCACCAATGCGTCCACAGCTATCGCCTGAGGGTCTCATGACCTGGCGCAATACCTCTGTAGCTTTTTGTTGAGGCGGGATGCCATCACGTCCACCTGTGGCAGTTCCCACCGACTTGCAATCTGCGTGAAGACTTCTTGATGAAGTCCCCACTCTCCCGGGTGGAGGTCGTGCCTGCTGAGGAAGTTTGCTTCCCAGTTGTCCACTCCCGGGATGAACACTGCTGACAGTGCGCTTACATGATTCTCCGCCCAGCGAAGAATTCTGGTGGCTTCTGACTGAATCAGAACCGGTTAGTCGCGAAGCAGGGTCTCCGCTTGACGTAGGGCGTTGTATACGGCCCTCGATTCCAGGATGTGGATGTGAAGGCAAGTCTCCTGACTTGACCACAGACCCTCGGAGGCTTGCATCCGTGGTCACCAGGACCCAGTCCTGAATGCCGAATCTGCGGCCCTGGAGAAGGTGAGCACTCTGTAGCCACCACAGGAGAGACACCCTGGCCCTGGGGGATAGGGTGATTAACCGATGCATCTGAAAATGTGATCCGGACCACTTGTCCAGTAAGTCCCATTGAAAGGTCCTCGCATGGAACCTGCCGAAGGGAATGGCCTCGTATGAAGCCACCATCCTTCCCAGGACTCGGGTGCAGTGATGCACTGACACCTGTTTTGGTTTTAATAGGTTCCTGACCAGTGTCATGAGTGCCTGAGCTCTCTCTATCGGGAGATAAACCCTTTTCTGGTCTGTGTCTAGAATCATGCCTAGGAAAGGCAGACGAGCCGTAGGAACCAACTGCGACTTTGGAATATTTAGAATCCAGCCGTGTTGCCGTTACACTTCCAGAGAAAGTGATACGCTGTTCAGCAACTGCTCTCTTGATCTCGCTTTTATGAGGAGATCGTCCAAGTACGGGATAATTGTGACACCTTGCTTCCGCAGGAGCACCATCATTTCCGCCATTACCTTGGTGAAGATTCTCGGGGCCGTGAAGAGACCAAACGGCAACGTCTGAAATTGGTAATGACAATCCTGTACCGCAAATCTGAGGTACGCCTGATGAGGTGGATAAATGGGGACATGAAGGTATGCATCCTTTATGTCCAGAGGCACCATAAAATCTCCCCCTTTCAGGCTTGCGATGACCGCTCTTAGCGATTCCATCTTGAACTTGAACCTTTTCAGGTATATGTTCAGGGATTTTAAATTCAATATGGGTCTGACCGAACCGTCCGGTTTCGGGACAACAACATGGTCGAATAATAACCCCCTCCTTGTTGAAGGAGGGGAACATTGACCACCACCTGTTGAAGATACAATTTGTGAATTGCAGTTAACACTATTTCCCTCTCGTGGGGGGAAGCCGGCAGGGCCGTCGGTGAGGGGCCTCTCCTCAAAGTCCAGCTTGTATCCCTGAGACACAATATCAATTGCCCAGTGATCCAACAGGGAGTGAACCCACTTGTGGCTGAAATTATGAAGACGTGCCCCCACCGGGCCTAGCTCCGCCTGTGGAGCCCCAGCGACATGCGGTGGATTTTGTAGAGGCCGGGGAGGACTTCTGTTCCTGGGAACTAGCTGTGTTGTGCAGCTTCTTTCCCCTGCCCCTGCCAAGAAAGGACGCACCTCAGACTTCCTTGTTTCTTTGTGATCGAAAGGCTGCATTTGATAATGTCGTGCTTTCCTAGGCTGTGCAGGAATATAAGGCAAAAGATCAGAATTACCAGCTATAACTGTGGAGACCAGGTCCGAGATCCCTTCTCCACACAATCCTCAGCCTTCCATATGCCTCTTAAGTCGGCATCACCTGTCCATTGCATATTCTACAGGACACGTCAAGCAGAAATTGACATAGCGTTGACTCTAGAACCCAGTAGACTAATGTCTCTTTGGGCATGTTTTATATATATATATATATATATATATATATATGTATATGTATATGTGGAGGCAGGGGAGAAGAACAAGCGCCATATGGTGTAGTAATTTGGATTAATCGGAATATTGTAAACACATATATAAAATGTAAGTACCGGATGGATTCTTGAGATCAGGCCTATCTGTCTCTCTTTATTCTCAGTGGCTGTTCCCCACCTATATATCAGGAGACAAGGATCATCGCCATATAGTGTAGTAACCTCGCAGATTTCTTAGGGAACCCTCCCCTATATTTCCTGAAATTAATGAGATAAGATACGTCCTTCGTTGGACAAAGCGCACCGACCTATAAAACTCTTTCCATATATATATATATCTATATATCTTAAGACAGCATCTTTAATATATCTATATATATATCTATATATATATATATATATATATATATATATATATATATATATATATATATCTATATATACACATATACATACTAGGGTCTCAATCTCTGCTGATAAGGTACCTGTCCACGCTGCTACAGTGCTATAAACCCATGCCGACACAATCGCCGGTCTGAGTAGTGTACCAGAATGTGCACACTATCTGCAAGATCCCTGAGGATAGCTGTTAAGTCAGGGCTACCTTTTGGGCAAACGTGACACCCTAGGGGAAGATTCCCATCGTATCCTGGCCCTAGTAGGGAAAGGATACTCCCTGAGAATTCTTTGTGGGAAACTGCAGTCTCCTGTCTGGAGATTCCCACTCTTTTTCATCATGAGAGGAGGGAAATTTACCTCAGCTTTCTTCCCCTTAAACATGTGTACCCTTGTGTCAGGGACAGATGAGTCATCAGTGATATGCAAATAATCTTTTATTACAATAATCATATATTGAATACTTTCCTGCCATTTTGGCTGTAACTTTGCATTATCGTAGTCGACACTGGAGTCAGACTCCGTGTCGATATCAGTGTCTATTATTTTGGATAGTGAGCATTGAGGGACTCTGAAGGTCTCTGCGACATAGGGACAGACATGGGTAGATTCCTTGTCTGTTCTTTAATCTTTTGTGCAATAAATTCACCTTAGCACTTAATTACACATATCCAAACAGGTGTCGGCGTTGTCGACGGCGACACCCCTCACACACACATTTGCTCCATCTCCTCCTTAGGGGAGCCTTTTACCTCAGACATGTCGACACACACGTACCGACACACCACACACTCAGGGAATGCTCATCTGAAGACAATTCCCCCACAAGACCCTTTGGAGAGACAGAGAGAGAGTATGCCAGCACACACCCCAGCGCTATTAACCAAGGAATAACACAGTAACTTAATGTTAACCCAGTAGCTGCTCTTTATATTGATTTTTGCGCCTAATTATGTGCCCCCCCCTCTCTTTTCACCCTCTTCTACCGTGTATCTGCAGGGGAGAGGCTGGGGAGCTTCCTCTCGGCGGTGCTGTGGAGAAAAAACATGGCGCTGGTGAGTGCTGAGGAAGAAGCCCCGCCCCCTCGACGGCGGGCTTCTGTCCCGCTTAAATATACATTTTCTTGGCGGGGGCTCATACATATATACAGTGCCCAACTGTATATATGCTAACTTTTGCCAAAGAGGTCCCAATTGCTGCCCAGGGCGCCCCCCCCCCCCCCCCCCCCCCTGCGCCCTGCACCCTTACAGTGACCGGAGTATGTGAGGTGTGTGTGGGAGCAATGGCGCACAGCTGCAGTGCTGTGCGCTACCTCAGTGAAGACCGGAGTCTTCTGCCGCCGATTTCGAAGTCTTCTTGCTTCTCATGCTCACCCGGCTTCTGTCTTCCGGCTCTGCGAGGGGGACGGCGGCTCTGGGATCGGACGACGAGGGTGAGATCCTATGTACGATCCCTCTGGAGCTAATGGTGTCCAGTAGCCTAAGAAGCAGGACCTATCTTCAGAGAGTAGGGCTGCTTCTCTCCCCTCAGTCCCACGATGCAGGGAGTCTGTTGCCAGCAGAGCTCCCTGAAAATAAAAAACCTAACAAAATACTTTCTTACAGCAAGCTCAGGAGAGCTCACTGAACAGCACCCAGCTCGTCCGGGCACAGATTCAAACTGAGGTCTGGAGGAGGGACATAGAGGGAGGAGCCAGAGCACACCAGAATCTAAATTCTTTCTTAAAGTGCCCATGTTTCCTGCGGAGCCCGTCTATTCCCCATGGTCCTTACGGAGTCCCCAGCATCCACTAGAACATTAGAGAAATATATATATACACACATATATATGTGTGTGTCTATATCCACCACAGTGCCAATGCAGAATAAATAAGGTGCTTCTAATGTTGAAAAGTCAACAAGCATGGCACTTGTGCTTCTTAAATAATGTCAAGTATATTGTAAAATGCAACATTGTGACATCCTTTTCTCAAGACATTTAATGATTAGTACAGTATAATGTATGTACATAATATGTGTGTGTGTATAATACACCCACATACACACACACATATACAGTGCATCTGCAAAGTATTCACAGCGCTTCACTTTTTCCACATTTTGGTATGTTACAGCCTTTTTCCAAAATGAAATAAATTCATTTTTCCCTCAAAATTCTACACACAATACCCCATAATGACAACGTGAAAAGTTTTTTGTTTTTTTTAGATTTTTGCAATTTATTAAAAATACAAAACTACTCTGGACCCCTCCTCCACTCCCTTCTATATTCAATTGTATACCGGGTTGATTGGAAATATAGACCCCCGATTTGGGAAGATTGTTCTGTGGATGGATCGACGACTCGTGTCCCATAGTAGGCATTACATGTTAGTTTAATTTCTTATGTTTTAGGTATTTTATATAAGTTTAGGGATTTTTTGGATAATTTGTCTTTGCTGGTGGAGAATCGATATTTGATCCATCCCTTTTCATCTATAGTTTGCTCCGCTTTGGTAATTAAAACACACTATAAATTCCCTGATATCACTAGTTATACACATGTTCCCTTTCTTGGAAGGGTATAAAAGTTTTTATATGAGGAAAAGTTTGAAAATATGTTTTGATCTCTACCTGGTATTATATGAGACTGAATAATCTGTGACTCCCTGTCTCCTGTTAGGAGGATTATGTATAATATATATTATGTTATACAATGTTAACTATATATTCTATTCCACGTCTCGAAATGCTGTTTACTTACTCTGTACAATGTGAGATTATAATAAAAATAGTTTGGAAAAAAAAATACAAAACTAAGAAATCACATGTACATAAGTATTCACAGCCTTTGCCATGAAGCTCAAAATTGAGCTCAGGTGCATCCTGTTTACACTGATCATCCTTGAGATGTTCCTACAGCTTAATTGGAGTCCACATGTGGTAAATTCCGTTGATTGGACATGATTTGGAAAGGCAAAACCCTTTCTATATAAGGCCCCACACTTGACAGTGCATGGCTGAACACAAACCAAGCATGAAGTCAAAGGAATTGTCTGTAGACCTCCGAGACAGGATTGTCTCGAGGCACAAATCTAGGGAATGGTACAGAAAAATATCTGCTTCTTTGAAGGTCCCAATGAGCACAGTGGCCTCCATCATCCATAAATGGAAGAAGTTCGGAACCCCCAGGACTCTTTCTAGAGCTGGCCGGCCGTCTAAACTGAGTAATCAGGGGAGAAAGGCCCTAGTCAGGGAGGTGACCAAGAACCCCATGGTCACTCTGTTAGAGCTACAGCATTCCTCTGTGGAGAGAGGAGAACCTTCCAGAAGGATAACCATCTCTTCAGCAATCCACCAATCAGGCCTGTATGGTAGAGTAAGAACTTAAGATGTAATCAGGTGCCTATTAGTTCCCCAAACACTTGCTACCTTTCTCTGGGTATACTCAACCCAAAAAAACTATAAAAATATGTACAAAAAGAAAAGCGCTGGTGTATGGGAAAAATGTCATCTTTTTCTGGAAAATAAAAAATAAGACATTTTTCCCATACACCAGCGCTTTTCTTTTTGTATATATCTGTGTGGTAGAGTGGCCAGGCGGAAGCCACTCCTTAGTAAAAAGCACATGGCAGCCCGGCTGGAGTTTGCCAAAATGCACCTGAAGGACTCTCAGACCATGAGAAACAAAATTTTCTGGTCTGATGAGACAAAGATTGAACTCTTTGGCGTGAATGCCAGACGTCATGTTTGGAGTAAACCAGGCACTGCTCATCACCAGGCCAGTACCATCCCTACAGTGAAGCATGGTGGTGGCAGCATCATGCTGTGGGGATGTTTTTCAGCGACAATAACCGGGAGACTAGTCAGGATAGAAGTACAAATGAATGCAGCAATGTACAGACCTCCTGGATGAAAACCTGCTCCAGAGTACTCTTGACCTCAGACTGGGGTGACGGTTCATCTTTCAGCAGGATAACGACCTTAAGCACACAGCCAAGATATCAAAGGAGTGGCTTCAGGACCACTCTGTGAATGTCCTTGAGTGGCCGAGCCAGAGCCCTTGAATCCGATTGAACATCTCTAGAGAGGTCTGAAAATGGCTGTGCACCGACGCGTCCCATCCAACCTGATGAAGCTTGAGAGGTGCTGCAAAGAGGAATGGGCGAAACTGGCCAAAGATGGGTGTGCCAAGCTTGTAGCATGGTATTCAAAAAGACGAGGCTGTAATTGCTGCCAAAGGTGCATCAACAAAGTATTGAGCAAAGGCTGTGAATACTTAATTACATGTGGTTTCTTAGTTTTTTATTTGTAATAAATTTGCAAAAATCTCAAAAAAACTTTATTTACATCGTCGTTATGGGGTAATGTGTGTAGAATTTTGAGGGAAGAAATTAATTTATTCCATTTTGGAATAAAGCCGTAAAAGAACAAAATGTGGAAAAAGTGAAGTGCTGTGAATACTTTCCGGCTCTAAAAAATAAAATTTTATAGATATATATATATATAGAGAGGGATGCGTTTAAGATGCCGCCTGTCGGGATCCCAGCAGCAATAATGACACCTGTCAAAATGGGGTGGAATCAGTTGACCCACGGCGAAATCCTGACAGCCGGAAACCTGACTGTAAGTATATCTGGCGGCTTAGGGCAATGGGTGGAGGGGTGGGGTGTGGGTTAGGCACCACCTGGGAATGTTTGGGCTGGGGAGGGGTGGGAAGTTAGAGTTAGGCTTCTGAGTGGGTGGGTTAGGGTTAGACACCACTGGGGGAAAGGTTAGGTTTAGGCCCTAAAGGGGAGGGTTAGGGTTATTCTGCAGATAGGGAAGATTAAGTTAGAGGGGGAAACATACTTACCTCGCCCCTGTCAGGATTTCACACTTCGGGATTCTGGCATCTGTATTATGATCAGTACTGATCCCATATGTATGTATGTATGCGTGCGTGCACCCCCCACGATGCTTCTCATGTGGATGTGAATGCTGATTCCTACATGCAATAAGGTAAAGATATCTTATAGTATTCAATAAAAGGCTAACGCTTCTCAAATCTATGGTGGGAATTCAAGTGTTTTTTCAGGATGTCAGCCACAAGATGGCGCCTGACGGAGCAATTGAAGTGTTGCTCCTTTCAGGCGCGTATAGGTGTCGGTGCTGACATTACTGTTATGTTGTTCTGTAATTTTGACAGGCTGGTAACTAGTATATATAGCTGTAGCCATGCTCATCTTACTGTCATGCGGCATGGCGTGCCAGCTTGCGACTATTTGCAGCTGGCGATCAATTCATTAATTCCTTTAAGAATTTGACTTTGCAAAGTCCACAGGATAAAATGCATTGGACTCTCTGAATATATCTAATTTCACAGATAAGCATCTATATATTGATCTCATGTCTTCTATCTATACAATGTATATAAAAACAGATGTACAGTATATGTTTGTGTGTATGTTACAGCATAACTTTTGACAGGGGATGCATGTAAAAATCGCGGGGTTGGAGTGATGAATAGTGACACTCCCAATGCCGTTTAAGTGCAAGTTCAGCCCCCATCAGCATAGAGGGGGGGCGAGAAGGGGTGAAAAATAAAATGTTAAAATGACCGACATTAGTGTCAAATTATACTGGCGCTATAAGCATCAGAATGACAAGTATATAGCCCAGAGGCCCATTACATAGTAACCCCTGGGGGAATTGCTCCTGTATAGACTACACGTGGTTCGGGTGATGAAACAATGACAGCTGTCGGCAGTGTGTGCAGGGGTTTGTAATGGGGCAGCCCTGCTGCTGCTTCCACACTTACCCACGTTAACAGACTCTCACACAGATCCACCCGGTCCAGGCTCTCCACCGCTACTCGCTTTCCACCAACTGGTAAATGGTAAATCGCATCAGGGTCGCTGCTCCTGTGACCACCCCCCCCAGGGTGGGGGGGCACGGCGGCACCACCACTCCTGGGTAACTCAGATGTCTCTCCGCTGGTGTACCAGACGCTGGCTGCGGTGTCCGTCTTGGGGAAGGTGTGATTCCAGGAGGTTCCCAGCGGCGGACATCCCCTCCGTCTCTGGGCTGCTCCCTCTGGATGCTGCTGGCTGCTGCCGTGCTGGGGCATTGGTGGTCTTAGTTTACCAGGAAGTCCTTTGAAATGAAAGTTATACGTACTGAAATACTTGAAATTCCTTATCGAAGCACAGGTATTCAGCCAGTATGATATATTTTGTTCTTTTTGCACAAGAAAATTTTTTTCTCTGACGTCCTAAGTGGATGCTGGGGACTCCGTAAGGACCATGGGGAATAGCGGCTCCGCAGGAGACAGGGCACAAAAGTAAAAGCTTTAGGATCAGGTGGTGTGCACTGGCTCCTCCCCCAATGACCCTCCTCCAAGCCTCAGTTAGATCTTTGTGCCCGGCCGAGAAGGGTGCAATCTAGGTGGCTCTCCTAAAGAGCTGCTTAGAGTAAAAGTTTTGTTTAGGTTTTTTATTTTCAGTGAGTCCTGCTGGCAACAGGCTCACTGCATCGAGGGACTTAGGGGAGAAGAAGTGAACTCACCTGCGTGCAGGATGGATTGGCTTCTTAGGCTACTGGACACTAGCTCCAGAGGGACGATCACAGGTACAGCCTGGATGGGTCACCGGAGCCGCGCCGCCGACCCCCTTGCAGATGCTGAAGAGAGAAGAGGTCCAGAAATCGGCGGCTGAAGACTTCCCAGTCTTCTTAAGGTAGCGCACAGCACTGCAGCTGTGCGCCATTGCTCTCAGCACACTTCACACCAACGGTCACTGAGGGTGCAGGGCGCTGGGGGGGGGCGCCCTGGGCAGCAATGAAAGTACCTATGCTGGCTAAATATACATCACATATAGCCTCTGGGGCTATATGGATGTATTTAACCCCTGCCAGGTTGTCAGAAAAACGGGAGAAGAAGCCCGCCGAAAAGGGGGCGGGGCCTATTCTCAGCACACAGCGCCATTTTCCCTCACAGAACTGCTGGTGGGAAGGCTCCCAGGCTCTCCCCTGCACTGCACTACAGAAACAGGGTTAAAACAGAGAGGGGGGGCATTTTTGTGGCGATATTATTACATATTAAGATGCTATAAGGGAAAACACTTATATAAGGTTGTCCCTGTAAAATTATAGCGTTTTGGTGTCTCCCCAAAGGGCTAGTGGGGTCCTGTCCTCTATCAGAGCATTCCCTGTGTGTGTGCTGTGTGTCGGTACGTGTGTGTCGACATGTATGAGGACGATGTTGGTGAGGAGGCGGAGCAATTGCCTGTAATGGTGATGTCACTCTCTAGGGAGTCGACACCGGAATGGATGGCTTATTTAGGGAATTACGTGATAATGTCAACAAGCTGCAAGGTCGGTTGACGACATGAGACGGCCGGCAAACCAATTAGTACCTGTCCAGGCGTCTCAAACACCGTCAGGGGCTTTAAAACGCCCATTACCTCAGTCGGTCGACACAGACACGGACACTGACTCCAGTGTCGACGGTGAAGAAACAAACGTATTTTCCATTAGGGCCACACGTTACATGTTAAGGGCAATGAAGGAGGTGTTACATATTTCTGATACTACAAGTACCACAAAAAAGGGTATTATGTGGGGTGTGAAAAAAACTACCTGTAGTTTTTCCTGAATCAGATAAATTAAATGAAGTGTGTGATGATGCGTGGGTTTCCCCCGATAGAAAATTAAAGGCGCTCACACGCTTATCAAAACAAGTGGCGTTACCGTCTCCAGATACGGCCGCCCTCAAGGAGCCAGCTAATAGGAGGCTGGAAAATATCCTAAAAAGTATATACACACATACTGGTGTTATACTGCGACCAGCGATCGCCTCAGCCTGGATGTGCAGCGCTGGGGTGGCTTGGTCGGATTCCCTGACTGAAAATATTGATACCCTTGACAGGGACAGTGTTTTATTGACTATAGAGCATTTAAAGGATGCATTTCTATATATGCGAGATGCACAGAGGGATATTTGCACTCTGGCATCAAGAGTAAGTGCGATGTCCATGTCTGCCAGAAGATGTTTATGGACACGACAGTGGTCAGGTGATGCAGATTCCAAACGGCACATGGAAGTATTGCCGTATAAAGGGGAGGAGTTATTTGGGGTCGGTCCATCGGACCTGGTGGCCACGGCAACAGCTGGAAAATCCACCTTTTTACCCCAAGTCACATCTCAGCAGAAAAAGACACCGTCTTTTCAGCCTCAGTCCTTTCGTCCCCATAAGGGCAAGCGGGCAAAAGGCCAGTCATATCTGCCCAGGGGTAGAGGAACGGAAGAAGACTGCAGCAGGCAGCCCCTTCCCAGGAACAGAAGCCCTCCACCGCTTCTGCCAAGTCCTCAGCATGACGCTGGGGCCGTACAAGCGGACTCAGGTGCGGTGGGGGGGGTCGTCTCAAGAGTTTCAGCGCGCAGTGGGTTCACTCGCAAGTGGACCCCTGGATCCTACAAGTAGTATCCCAGGGGTACAGATTGGAAATTCGAGACGTCTCCCCCTCGCAGGTTCCTGAAATCTGCTTTACCAACGTCTCCCTCCGACAGGGAGGCAGTATTGGAAACAATTCACAAGCTGTATTCCCAGCAGGTGATAATCAAAGTACCCCTCCTACAACAAGGAAAGGGGTATTATTCCACACTATTTGTGGTACTGAAGCCAGACGGCTCGGTGAGATCTATTCTAAATCTGAAATCTTTGAACACTTACATACAAAGGTTCAAATCAAGATGGAGTCACTCAGAGCAGTGATAGCGAACCAGGAAGAAGGGGACTATATGGTGTCCCTGGACATCAAGGATGCTTACCTCCATGTCCCAAATTGCCCTTCTCACCAAGGGTACCTCAGGTTCGTGGTACAGAACTGTCACTATCAGTTTCAGACGCTGCCGTTTGGATTGTCCACGGCACCCCGGGTCTTTACCAAGGTAATGGCCGAAATGATGATTCTTCTTCAAAGAAAAGGCATCTTAATTATCCCTTACTTGGACTATCTCCTGATAAGGGCAAGGTCCAGAGAACAGTTGGAGGTCGGAGTAGCACTATCTCAAGTAGTTCTACGACAGCACGGGTGGATTCTAAATATTCCAAAATCGCAGCTGATTCCGACGACACGTCTGCTGTTACTAGGGATGATTTTGGACACAGTCCAGAAAAAGGTGTTTCTCCCGGAGGAGAAAGCCTGGGAGTTATCCGAGCTAGTTAGGAACCTCCTAGAACCAGGCCAAGTGTCAGTGCATCAATGCACAAGAGTCCTGGGAAAAATGGTGGCTTCTTACGAAGCGATTCCATTCGGCAGATTTCACGAAAGAATTTTTCAGTGGGATCTGCTGGACGAATGGTCCGGATCGCATCTTCAGATGCATCAGCGGATAATCCTGTGTCCAAGGACAAGGGTGTCTCTTCTGTGGTGGCTGCAGAGTGCTCATCTACTAGAGGGCAGCAGATTCGGCATTCAGGACTGGGTCCTGGTGACCACGGATGCCAGCCTGAGAGGCTGGGGAGCAGTCACACAGGGAAGAAATTTCCAAGGAGTGTGGTCAAGTCTGGAGACTTCTCTCCACATAAATATACTGGAGCTAAGGGCAATTTACAATGCTCTGAGCCTAGGAAGACCTCTGCTTCAAAGTCAACCGGTGCTGATCCAGTCGGACAACATCACGGCAGTCGCCCACGTAAACAGACAGGGCGGCACAAGAAGCAGGAGGGCAATGGCAGCAAGGATTCTTCGCTGGGCGAAAAATCATGTGATAACACTGTTAGCGGTGTTCATTCCGGGAGTGGACAACTGGGAAGCAGACTTCCTCAGCAGGCACGACCTCCACCCGGGAGAGTGGGGACTTCATCTGGAAGTCTTCCACATGATTGTGAACCGTTGGGAAAGACCAAAGGTGGACATGATGGCGTCCCGTCTGAACAAAAAACTGGACAGGTATTGCGCCAGGTCAAGAGACCCACAGGCAATAGCTGGGACGCTCTGGTAACACCGTGGGTGTACCAGTCGGTGTATGTGTTCCCTCCTCTGCCTCTCATACCCAAGGTACTGAGAATTATAAGAAGGAGAGGAGTAAGAACTATACTCGTGGCTCCGGATTGGCAAAGAAGGACTTGGTACCCGGAACTTCAAGAGATACTAAGAAGGGACTTGCTTCAGCAAGGATCATGTCTGTTCCAAGACTTACCGCGGCTGCGTTTGACGGCATGGCGGTTGAACGCCGGATCCTAAGGGAAAAAGGCATTCCGGAAGAGGTCATCCCTACCCTGGTCAGAGCCAGGAAGGAGGTGACCGCACAACATTATCACCGCATTTGGCGAAAATATGTTGCATGGTGTGAGGCCAGGAAGGCCCCCACGGAGGAATTTCAACTCGGTCGATTCCTACATTTCCTGCAAACAGGAGTGTCTATGTGCCTCAAATTGGGGTCCATTAAGGTTCAAATTTCGGCCCTGTCGATTTTCTTCCAGAAAGAATTGGCTTCAGTTCCTGAAGTCCTGAAGTTTGTCAAGGGAGTACTGCATATACAACCCCCTTTTGTGCCTCCAGTGGCACTGTGGGATCTCAACGTAGTTCTGGGATTCCTCAAATCACATTGGTTTAAACCGCTCAAATCTGTGGATTTGAAATATCTCACATGGAAAGTGACCATGCTGTTGGCCCTGGCCTCGGCCAGGCGAGTGTCAAAATTGGCGGCTTTGTCTCACAAAAGCCCATATCTGATTGTCCATTCGGACAGGGCAGAGCTGCGGACTCGTCCCCAGTTTCTCCCTAAGGTGGTGTCAGCGTTTCACCTGAACCAGCTTATTGTGGTACCTGCGGATACTAGGGACTTGGAGGACTCCAAGTTGCTAGATGTTGTCAGGGCCCTGAAAATATATGTTTCCAGGACGGCTGGAGTCAGGAAAACTGACTTGCTGTTATCCTGTATGCACCCAACAAACGGGGTGCTCTTGCTTCTAAGCAGACGATTGCTAGTTGGATGTGTAGTACAATTCAGCTTGCACATTCTGTGGCAGGCCTGCCACAGCCAAAATATGTAAATGCCCATTCCACAAGGAAGGTGGGCTCATCTTGGGCGGCTGCCCGAGGGGTCTCGGCTTTACAACTTTGCCGAGCTGCTACTTGGTCAGGGGCAAACACGTTTGCAAAATTCTACAAATTTGATACCCTGGCTGAGGAGGACCTGGAGTTCTCTCATTCGGTGCTGCAGAGTCATCCGCACTCTCCCGCCCGTTTGGGAGCTTTGGTATAATCCCCATGGTCCTTACGGAGTCCCCAGCATCCACTTAGGACGTCAGAGAAAATAAGAATTTACTTACCGATAATTCTATTTCTCGTAGTCCGTAGTGGATGCTGGGCGCCCATCCCAAGTGCGGATTGTCTGCAATACTCGTACATAGTTATTGTTACAAAAACCGGGTTATTATTGTTGTGAGCCATCTTTTCAGAGGCTCCGCTGTTATCATGCTGTTAACTGGGTTCAGATCACAGGTTGTACAGTGTGATTGGTGTGGCTGGTATGAGTCTTACCCGGGATTCAAAATCCTTCCTTATTGTGTACGCTCGTCCGGGCACAGTATCCTAACTGAGGCTTGGAGGAGGGTCATAGGGGGAGGAGCCAGTGCACACCACCTGATCCTAAAGCTTTTACTTTTGTGCCCTGTCTCCTGCGGAGCCGCTATTCCCCATGGTCCTTACGGAGTCCCCAGCATCCACTACGGACTACGAGAAATAGAATTATCGGTAAGTAAATTCTTATTTTTTTATTCTATCATAGTTTCTTTTTGTTGAATTTTTACTCTTCTCTTATGTACTATTTTTCCATGTGACAGTATTGTAATAGTATGTTCTCTCTGTTTTTAATTAAAAAAAACTATGTTTTATATATTTTAAAACCCAATCTTTTTACATTTTTATGTCAGTGGTCGCTTATAATACCCTATCTCTATCACTATATTTTTATTTAAGTGACTAGCCATCGCTTTTCATACTTAAGGTAGAGCAGACACTCACTATTTTTAAATATCAGGGGAGTGTCTTCTGAGACTTATTAACCTCTTTAGAAACTTTCAACAGTTTTGTGTCAACTAGAAATAATACACCCTGGTACTGAGATTTCCCTGTGTATGTATGCATGTATGTATACATATGTGTGTATGTGTATATATATATATGTATGTGTGTGTGTGTATATATATATATATATATATATATATATATATATATATGTGTGTCTGTGTATGTATGTAAAATATATATATATATATATATACATATATATATATATATATATATATATACAGCAGGCAGGTCCGGCTCTCCCATTAAGATCAAAAAGCACTGGGTGCCCTCACATGGAATGAATACATACAGCGGGTTGGTGCGGCACTCCATGCGACTATCACAAATAGGCAAAAGGGTCCTCGGTGTGGACAACGTTTCAAAGCAATTTAATATAGCTTTTTCATCAGGTCATATACAGCAAACAAAGTGTACTCACCTAAATACCCAGTGTGTGCGTCGTTCACCACGCGCTACCGGAACTCAGGCACCCGCCAGGCTCGTCGGCGCTATGTGGTGACGTAATCGGCCAGTGCCCATCACCATAGGAACAACTTAAACAACAAAGACACAAACAGGAACATTGTGCTATGTGCGTACAAATGGAGATCGGCACATAGATAAGCATATACAACCGGCCAAGGCTTAATAGACATTAGCATTGCAGAATATTAGTCAAGACAAATTGATATAGTGGAGTAAGAAATATGAATGCAATTCGCGGCTAAATAAGCACTATCTACTAAGCGAGTGCTGCTCATAAGTCACAGCCACCCTATATAGGTGTTGCAAATTCCACAGCTATATGGTCATTAGTTAAGTTTAGATGCCAACATATAGTAGATACCTGGAATTCCCTTAGAGAAATTTTTTCAAAAGAATTCCTCACAATAATGCACGCAGACCTAACTGTTCGTTAAGGCCCCTTGGGTGGAGAGTTCCCAACCGATGGATCCACCTTACCTCACATTCCAGTAATTTATGTCCCCGGTCACCTCCACGTATAAGGGGGGGGACATGGTCTATCATACGGTAGCGTAGTGACGTTAATGAGTGCCGCGCCATCGCAAACTGTCGGGCGACCGGCTGGTCACTAGAAGCCTTTGCGATAGCTGATTTTATTGCCGACCTGTGGGCTGCCATACGTTCCTTGAACATACGTTCGGTCTTACCAATGTATGACAGCCCACAGGGGCACAAAAGCTGGTAAACAACAAATTTCGATGAGCATGTCAAGGTAAAATTAATAGTCAGAGAGCGGCCAGTGAGGGGATGCTGGAAGGTCCTACCACCGATCATAAACTGGCAGGTGACACAAGTACAGCGGATACATCCGCGGGGGTTAGAACACATATTGGTATGGGGTTTAGGAGTAATATCCGATTTAACCAAAATATCCCTTATGTTACGCCGCCGGGTATAGCAGGACATGAGGCGTGTGTCTTGCAGATCTAAATCGGGATCCGATTGCACAATATTCCACAGTGTCTTAGACACCTGGTTAATTTCTTTACTAGCGGGGCTGAATTGGCCTACCCATGGGATGATTTTCTCGGCTTTGGGACATCTAGATTCCTGTTGTAATAGTTGGGCTCGATCTAATGCCATAACTTTCAATTTAGCTTGTTGTAGTAGCTGCATAGGGTAACCTCTACACCGGAATTTGTCAATCATAGTAGACATTTGTGCCTCAGCTAACTCAGGATCAGATGTGATCCGCCGAATTCGCAGTAGTTGGGAATACGGCAAGCCCCGTTTCAATGATGGTGGGTGAAAGCTGGCAAAATGCAAAAGGTTGTTTCTATCGGTAGGTTTGCTGAATAATGATGTGTAAACATGGCCGTCACTGATGGATATGTTAACATCAAGATAATGTATTGATTGTTCACTCATGGTATAAGTGAATTTCACCGGATGGTTCCTATCATTATGGGTGTCGATGATCTGTTTTAGCCGTTCAGGACTGCCCCTTCCATATGATGAGTAAATCATCTATGTAGCGGTAATAACTGATAATATCAGCAGCTATCGTAGGGTCATCGAAGAACACCTCCTGTTCCACTTGGAACATGAAGATGTTCGAGTACGATGGGGCCACAGGGGACCCCATCGCACACCCAGTTTGCTGTAAATAGATTTTGCCGTCAAAAGAAAAGAAGTTTTTTGTTAGAATCATGTATAGCATGTCCAGACAAAATTGGAGTTCAGGGCCTTTATACTCAGGGTGATTCTGCAAGAAACCCTGTACCGCCTGCATCCCACTGTCATGGGGAATGATGGTATACAGGCTCTGGACATCAATACTGCACAGGATTACCTTACCCTCAAATCTATTCAGCATCTGTAATTTACGTAGCAGCATATTAGTGTCAAGCAAGAAGCGAGGATGCGATTGAATACACGGCTGGAATACTGAGTCAAGGAACAGAGCAATCGGTTGGAACAGGGATTTAATGGCCGATATAATTGGCCTACCCGGAGGTTTTTCTAAAGACTTATGAATTTTTGGGGTAGTGTAGAGAAGTGGCATAACAGGAAATTTGGGAAGTAATGCATTACGGGGATCCCTAGATATAATCCCTGCTCCAACCGCCTCGTCCAATCTACTGCTCAACTCATTCTTAAATAGCATAGTGGGGTCAACCTTTAGACACTTGTATGTACATGGATCTGCAAGTTGGTTATAGGTTTCCTCTTTATAATCGGACAAATCCTGTAGTACAAGGGCACCCCCTTTATCTGCCGGTCTAAATACAATATCACGGCAAGATGACAGACAATCTAGGGCTGTTTGTTCAGCTCTACTGAGGTTATTTCTAGTTGCCGGTAAAGCAGAAATACATCTATCAGTCTCAGATTCTAAGAGTCGCATGAATGTCCGGACAGATGCATTATGCGATTGGGGTTCAAAAGTAGATTTAGGCATAAAGTTCTTAAGTTTGGGGGGGATATCTGAAGGCTCATCCGATATAGCAGGGTGTCTAGTAAAATGTTCCCGTAATTTCAATTGTCGGTGCAGGCGGTATTTGTCGACCTTCCACTGCAAAGGATCTTGTCGGCAAGTAGGTATAAATGATAATCCACGTGAGAGGACAGACAGTTCTACATCACTTAATTCGTAGCTGGACAAGTTGATTACGAAGTTCTCAGATTTTTCGCGTTCTTGGGCGGTCGTCCCACTCTGCCCCTTCCTCGTCCATTGGTGCCCACGTCTTGTGTGATGACGTTGCCTCTTACGCCTGGGCTCTTGGCCCTGTTGGCAACCCCTAAAGGGTGAGTATGTCGTGATGTCTGGGCAGCACTATCAGAATCACTGGTGGTTGACGTGTGTTCATGTGAGGATTCTAAATCACGAGTGCGATGAGTCCTGCGTCGAAAAAATGGGCGTCTGTTTTCACGTTTAGCATTGCCATCAGTCCATTTGTAGACATTGTGTTGTTCATAGTCCATATCGACTTTTTGTCTTTTAACTGCTTTAAATTTAATCAGGTCTCGTTTATGTAGCTGTAATTGGTCGTTAAGTTTTGTGAACCAATCAACCGTAGTGTCCGCCTCTAAATTGGCTTTATGTTTTAATTCAAATTCTGTTGCTTTCACTTTGTATGTATTCATTTCCATGGTGGATTTCTCAATAATGAGTAACATAAGGTCCATGGAGCAACGATTTAGGATGCCGACCCACTTCCGGCAAAACGAGGGGTCATTACGTCCAATTGTGGGGGAGTTGCGCACTCTCAGCCCACGTGGTATCTTCTTTGATCTATAATATTCTGATAGCGAGAGACAATGATAGAAATAGTCTATCTCTTTCTTTTTAATTTTTAAAAGATCGTAATACAGGTCCTCCAAAGATAAGGATTCCTGTTGTTCACACAATTTAGCAGAATATAAAATGGCATCTGCTTCAGCTTCTGAATAGCCATGTAATTCCCCAATAGGGTATTGAGCAAAAGACACCCCTTGGCTGCTGGTATCACTAATTTCTCTAACGTCCTAGTGGATGCTGGGAACTCCGTAAGGACCATGGGGAATAGCGGGCTCCGAAGGAGGCTGGGCACTCTAGAAAGATTTATGACTACCTGGTGTGCACTGGCTCCTCCCACTATGACCCTCCTCCAAGCCTCAGTTAGATTTCGTGCCCGGCCGAGGTTGGATGCACACTAGGGGCTCTCCTGAGCCCTTAGAAAGTATAGTTTAGGTTTTTTATTTTCAGTGAGACCTGCTGGCAACAGGCTCACTGCAGCGAGGGACTAAGGGGAGAAGAAGCGAACTCGCCTGCTTGCAGCCGGATTGGGCTTCTTAGGCTACTGGACACCATTAGCTCCAGAGGGATCGACCGCAGGCCCAGTCCTTGGTGTTCGGTCCCGAAGCCGCGCCGCCGTCCCCCTTACAGAGCCAGAAGCAAGAAGAGGTCCGGAAAAACGGCGGCAGAAGACATCAGTCTTCACCAAGGTAGCGCACAGCACTGCAGCTGTGCGCCATTGCTCCTCATGCACACTTCACACTCCGGTCACTGAGGGTGCAGGGCGCTTGGGGGGGGCGCCCTGAGCAGCAATAAAAACACCTTGGCTGGCAAAAATACCACAATATATAGCCCCAGAGGCTATATATGTGGAAAATACCCCTGCCAGAATCCAGGAAAAAGCAGGAGAATAGGCCGCGGAAAAGGGGCGGAGCTATCTCCCTCAGACACACTGGCGCCATTTCTCCTTCACAGATCCGCTGGAAGGAAGCTCCCTGGCTCTCCCCTGCAGTCTACACTTCAGAACAGGGTAAAAACAGAGAGGGGGGGCACTAAATTTAGGCGCAATATATATATATATATATATATAAAATATAAAAAGCAGCTATAGGGGACATAACTCAGTTAGTCCCTGCATTATATAGCGCTCTGGTGTGTGCTGGCATACTCTCACTCTGTCCCCCCAAAGGGCTTTTGTGGGTCCTGTCCTCATTCGGAGCATTCCTTGTGTGTGTGCGGTGTGTCGGTACGGCTGTGTCGACATGTTTGATGAGGATAATGATGTGGAGGCGGAGCAGATGCCTTTAGAAGGGATGTCACCCCCTGCGGGGCAGACACCTGAGTGGATGGGCTTATGGAAAGTAATGAGTGCACGTATAGACTCCTTATATAAGAAAATCGACGACATGCCAAATGTGGGACAGCCGACTTCTCAGCTCGTGCCTGCCCAGGCGTCGCATGGGTCGTCATGGGCTCTAAAACGCCCGCTACCTCAAGCAGACCCAGATGTCGACACTGATACTGACACCAGTGTCGACGACGATGAGTCTAACCTGATGCCCACTAAGGCCATTCACTGCATGATTGAGGCAATGAAAGAGGTGTTACACATTTCTGATATAAATACAGGTATTATGTTTGGGGAGAAAAAACTACCCGTAGTTTTTCCCCCATCAGATGAATTAAATGATAAAGCGCTCACACGTTTGTCTAAAAAGGTGGCACTACCGTCTCCGGATACGGCCGCCCTCAAGGAACCTGCTGATAGAAAGCAGGAGGCGATCCTGAAGTCTGTATATACACACACAGGCATTATACTTAGGCCAGCTATTGCGTCAGCTTGGATGTGCAGTGCTGCCGCTGCGTGGTCAGATAAACTGTCAGAAAATATTGACACATTAGACAGAGACACGATCCTGTTAACCATAGACCATATAAAAGACTCAGTCTTATATATGAGAGATGCACAAAGGGAAATCTGCCGACTGGCATCTAAAGTAAGTGCATTGTCCATTTCTGCTAGGAGAGGCTTATGGACTCGCCAGTGGACAGGAGATGCAGATTCAAAAAAGCACATGGAAGTGTTACCATATAAGGGTGAGGAATTATTTGGGGATGGTCTCTCGGACCTAGTTTCCACAGCAACGTCTGGGAAGTCAGCATTTTTACCCCATGTCCCCTCACAGCCTAAGAAGGCGCCGTTTTATCAGGTTCAGTCCTTTCGGACCCAGAAAAACAGGCGTGGAAAAGGCGGGTCCTTTCTGTCCAGAGGCAGAGGTAGGGGAAAAAGGCTGCAACAAACAGCAGGTTCCCAGGAGCAAAAGTCCTCCCCCGCTTCTTCTTCCAAGTCCGACGCATGACGGTGGGGCTCCACAGGCGGAGCCAGGTACGGTGGGGGGTCGCCTCAAAAATTTCAGCGATCAGTGGGTTCGCTCACAGGTGGATCCCTGGATCCTGCAAATAGTATCTCAGGGGTACAAGCTGGAATTCGAGGCGTCCCCACCCCACCGGTTCCTAAAATCTGCCTTGCCGATTGCTCCCTCGGACAGGGAGGCGGTGCTAGCGGCAATTCACAAGCTGTATTCCCAGCAGGTGATAATCAAGGTAACCCCGGCCTTGTTGAAGTAGGGGTATTATTCCACACTATTTGTGGTACCGAAACCGGACGGTTTGGTGAGACCCATTCTAAATTTGAAATCCTTGAACACGTACATAAAAAAATTCAAGTTCAAGATGGAATCGCTCAGGGTGGTTATTGCAAGCCTGGACGAGGGGGATTACATGGTATCCCTGGACATCAAGGATGCTTACTTGCATGTCCCCATTTACCATCCTCACCAGGAGTACCTCAGATTTGTGGTACAGGATTGCCATTACCAATTCCAGACGCTGCCGTTTGGACTGTCCACGGCACCGAGGGTATTTACCAAGGTTATGGCGGAAATGATGATACTCCTTCGAAGAAAGGGAGTTTTAATTATCCCGTACTTGGACGATCTCCTAATAAAAGCGAGGTCCAAGGAACAGTTGTTGGTGGGAGTAGCACTATCTCAGGAGGTGCTGCACCAGCACGGCTAGATTCTGAATATCCCAATGTCACAGCTGGTTCCGACGACACGGCTACTGTTCCTGGGTATGATTCTGGATACAGTCCAGAAGAAAGTGTTTCTCCCGGAGGAGAAAGCCAGGGAGTTGTCATCTCTAGTCAGAGACCTCCTGAAACCAAAACAGGTATCAGTGCATCGCTGCACACGGGTCCTGGGAAAGATGGTAGCTTCTTACGAAGCAATTCCCTTCGGCAGGTTCCATGCCAGAATCTTTCAGTGGGACCTGTTGGACCAGTGGTCCGGATCGCATCTTCAGATGCATCGCTTAATAACCCTGTCTCCAAGAACCAGGGTGTCTCTTCTGTGGTGGCTGCAGAGTGCCCATCTTCTAGAGGGCCGCAGGTTCGGAATACAGGACTGGGTCCTGGTGACCACGGATGCCAGCCTTCGAGGCTGGGGGGCGGTCATACAGGGAAGAAACTTCCAAGGACTATGGTCGAGTCAGGAGACTTCCCTTCACATAAATATTCTGGAACTAAGGGCCATCTACAATGCCCTAAGTCGAGCAAAAGCCCTGCTCCTACACCAGCCGGTGCTGATCCAGTCAGACAACATCACGGCAGTCGCCCATGTAAATCGACAGGGCGGCACAAGAAGCAGGATGGCAATGGCAGAAGCCACAAAAATTCTCCAATGGGCGGAGAATCATGTACTAGCACTGTCAACAGTGTTCATTCCGGGAGTGGACAACTGGGAAGCAGACTTCCTCAGCAGACACGACCTCCACCCGGGGGAGTGGGGACTTCACCCAGAAGTCTTCCAGATGCTGGTAAACCGTTGGGAAAAACCACAGTGGACATGATGGCGTCCCGTCTCAACAAAAAGTTAAAAAGATATTGCGCCAGGTCAAGGGACCCTCAGGCGATAGCTGTGGACGCTCTAGTGACACCGTGGGTGTACCAGTCGGTTTATGTGTTCCCTCCTCTGCTTCTCATTCCAAAGGTATTGAGAAAAATAAGAAAGCGAGGAGTAAACACTATTCTCGTGGTTCCGGATTGGCCAAGACGAGCGTGGTACCCGAAACTTCAAGAGATGCTCTCAGAGGACCCGTGGCCTCTACCGCTCAGACAGGACCTGTTACAGCAGGGGCCCTGTCTGTTCCAAGACTTACCGCGGCTGCGTTTGACGGCATGGCGGTTGAACACCGGATCCTAAAGGAAAAGGGTATTCCGGAAGAAGTCATTCCTACGCTTATTAAGGCCAGGAAAGATGTTACGGCAACGCATTATCACCGCATATGGCGAAAATATGTTGCATGGTGCGAGGCCAATAAGGCCCCAACAGAGGAATTTCAACTAGGTCGATTTCTGCATTTCCTGCAAGCAGGAGTGGATATGGGCCTAAAACTAGGCTCCATTAAAGTACAGATCTCGGCTCTGTCGATTTTCTTTCAAAAAGAACTAGCTTCTGTACCTGAAGTTCAGACTTTTGTAAAAGGAGTGCTGCATATTCAGCCCCCGTTTGTGCCTCCAGTGGCACCTTGGGATCTCAACGTGATGTTGAGTTTCTTAAAATCACATTGGTTTGAGCCACTAAAAACCGTGGATCTGAAATATCTCACGTGGAAAGTGGTCATGTTATTAGCCTTGGCTTCAGCCAGGCGAGTGTCAGACTTGGCGGCTTTATCATATAAAAGCCCTTATCTGATTTTCCATATGGATAGGGCTGAGTTGAGGACTCGTCCCCAATTTCTCCCTAAGGTGGTGTCAGCGTTTCACCTGAACCAGCCTATTGTGGTGCCGGCGGCTACTAGTGAATTGGAGGACTCCAAGTTGCTAGACGTTGTCAGGGCCCTGAAAATATGTTTCCAGGACGGCTGGAGTCAGAAAATCTGACTCGCTGTTTATCCTGTATGCACCCAACAAGCTGGGTGCTCCTGCTTCTAAGCAGTCTATTGCTCGCTGGATTTGTAGTACAATTCAGCATGCACATTCTGTGGCAGGCATACCACAGCCAAAATCTGTAAATGCCCATTCCACAAGGAAGGTGGGCTCATCTTGGGCGGCTGCCCGAGGGGTCTCGGCTTTACAACTTTGCCGAGCAGCTACTTGGTCAGGGGCAAACACGTTTGCAAAATTCAAAAAATTTGATACCCTGGCTGAGGAGGACCTGGAGTTCTCTCATTCGGTGCTACAGAGTCATCCGCACTCTCCCGCCCGTTTGGGTGCTTTGGTATAATCCCCATGGTCCTTACGGAGTTCCCAGCATCCACTAGGACGTTAGAGAAAATAAGAATTTACTCACCGGTAATTCTATTTCTCGTAGTCCGTAGTGGATGCTGGGCGCCCATCCCAAGTGCGGATTGTCTGCAATACTTGTAAATAGTTATTGTTAACTAAAGGGTTATTGTTGAGCCATCTGTTGAGAGGCTCAGTTGTTTTCATACTGTCAAACTGGATATAGTATCACGAGTTGTACGGTGTGATTGGTGTGGCTGGTAAGAGTCTTACCCGGGATTCTAAATCCTTCCTTATTATGTCTGCTCGTCCGGGCACGGTGTCCTAACTGAGGCTTGGAGGAGGGTCATAGTGGGAGGAGCCAGTGCACACCAGGTAGTCATAAATCTTTCTAGAGTGCCCAGCCTCCTTCGGAGCCCGCTATTCCCCATGGTCCTTACGGAGTTCCCAGCATCCACTACGGACTACGAGAAATAGAATTACCGGTGAGTAAATTCTTATTTTCATTAGCCATAATGATCACCACGTGCTAATAATGCACTATATGGCTATACCAGCCAGAAACAACTAGAGGCAAAAAGTGAAAAACTTGAGGACTGGGAAGATCTTTGCAAATCTTTTCCTATATGCTAATATCCACAAGCCATGCCGAGTGTGTCAGATCCAATGTATGCAACATGCACAAATCACAGAGGCCAAAGTGCAAATGAAGTGCAGCCCAAAGTGCTAGTGTGCAAAAATGTAGAAAAATAATAATAATAGCAGCAAGTTCTCATATATTTCAATGATAAGAAGGCAGACACTGAGTATAGTATAATAAAAGTGCATTTGAATGATGGGGAGCCTTGTGTAGTCTCATACATATACAGCAGGCAGGTCTGGCTCTCCCATTAAGATCAAAAAGCGCTGGGTGCCCTCACATGGAATGAATACATACAGCGGGTTGGTGCGGCACTCCAAGCGACTATCACAAATAGGCAAAAGGGTCCTCGGTGTGGACAACGTTTCAAAGCAATTTAATATAGCTTTTTCATCAGGTCATATACAGCAAACAAAGTGTACTCACCTAAATACCCAGCGTGTGCGTCGCTCACCACGCGCTACCGGAACTCAGGCACCCGCCAGGCTCGTCGGCGCTATGTGGTGACGTAGTCGGCCAGTGCCCATCACCATAGGAACAACTTAAACAACAAAGACACAAACAGGAACATTGTGCTATGTGCGTATAAATGGAGATCGGCACATAGATAAGCATATACAACCGGCCAAGGCTTAATAGACATTAGCATTGCAGAATATTAGTCAAGACAAATTGATATAGTGGAGTAAGAAATATGAATGCAATTCGCGGCTAAATAAGCACTATCTTCCCCACAATTGGACGTAATGACCCCTCGTTTTGCCGGAAGTGGGTCGGTATCCTAAATCGTTGCTCCATGGACCTTATGTTACTCATTATTGAGAAATCCACCATGGAAATGAATACATACAAAGCGAAAGCAACAGAATTTGAATTAAAACATAAAGCCAATTTAGAGGCGGACACTACGGTTGATTGGTTCACCAAACTTAACGACCAATTACAGCTACATAAACGAGACCTGATTAAATTTAAAGCAGTTAAAAGACAAAAAGTCGATATGGACTATGAACAACACAATGTCTACAAATGGACTGATGGCAATGCTAAACGTGAAAACAGACGCCCATTTTTTCGACGCAGGACTCATCGCACTCGTGATTTAGAATCCTCACATGAACACACGTCAACCACCAGTGATTCTGATAGTGCTGCCCAGACATCACGACATACTCACCCTTTAGGGGTTGCCAACAGGGCCAAGAGCCCAGGCGTAAGAGGCAACGTCATCACACAAGACGTGGGCACCAATGGACGAGGAAGGGGCAGAGTGGGACGACCGCCCAAGAACGCGAAAAATCAGAGAACTTAGTAATCAACTTGTCCAGCTACGAATTAAGTGATGTAGAACTGTCTGTCCTCTCACGTGGATTATCATTTATACCTACTTGCCGACAAGATCCTTTGCAGTGGAAGGTCGACAAATACCGCCTGCACCGACAATTGAAATTACGGGAACATTTTACTAGACACCCTGCTATATCGGATGAGCCTTCAGATATCCCCCCCAAACTTAAGAACTTTATGCCTAAATCTACTTTTGAACCCCAATCGCATAATGCATCTGTCCGGACATTCATGCGACTCTTAGAATCTGAGACTGATAGATGTATTTCTGCTTTACCGGCAACTAGAAATAACCTCAGTAGAGCTGAACAAACAGCCCTAGATTGTCTGTCATCTTGCCGTGATATTGTATTTAGACCGGCAGATAAAGGGGGTGCCCTTGTACTACAGGATTTGTCCGATTATAAAGAGGAAACCTATAACCAACTTGCAGATCCATGTACATACAAGTGTCTAAAGGTTGACCCCACTATGCTATTTAAGAATGAGTTGAGCAGTAGATTGGACGAGGCGGTTGGAGCAGGGATTATATCTAGGGATCTCCGTAATGCATTACTTCCCAAATTTCCTGTTATGCCACTTCTCTACACTACCCCAAAAATTCATAAGTCTTTAGAAAAACCTCCGGGTAGGCCAATTATATCGGCCATTAAATCCCTGTTCCAACCGATTGCTCTGTTCCTTGACTCAGTATTCCAGCCGTGTATTCAATCGCATCCTCGCTTCTTGCTTGACACTAATATGCTGCTACGTAAATTACAGATGCTGAATAGATTTGAGGGTAAGGTAATCCTGTGCAGTATTGATGTCCAGAGCCTGTATACCATCATTCCCCATGACAGTGGGATGCAGGCGGTACAGGGTTTCTTGCAGAATCACCCTGAGTATAAAGGCCCTGAACTCCAATTTTGTCTGGACATGCTATACATGATTCTAACAAAAAACTTCTTTTCTTTTGACGGCAAAATCTATTTACAGCAAACTGGGTGTGCGATGGGGTCCCCTGTGGCCCCATCGTACTCGAACATCTTCATGTTCCAAGTGGAACAGGAGGTGTTCTTCGATGACCCTACGATAGCTGCTGATATTATCAGTTATTACCGCTACATAGATGATTTACTCATCATATGGAAGGGGCAGTCCTGAACGGCTAAAACAGATCATCGACACCCATAATGATAGGAACCATCCGGTGAAATTCACTTATACCATGAGTGAACAATCAATACATTATCTTGATGTTAACCTATCCATCAGTGACGGCCATGTTTACACATCATTATTCAGCAAACCTACCGATAGAAACAACCTTTTGCATTTTGCCAGCTTTCACCCACCATCATTGAAACGGGGCTTGCCGTATTCCCAACTACTGCGAATTCGGCGGATCACATCTGATCCTGAGTTAGCTGAGGCACAAATGTCTACTATGATTGACAAATTCCGGTGTAGAGGTTACCCTATGCAGCTACTACAACAAGCTAAATTGAAAGTTATGGCATTAGATCGAGCCCAACTATTACAACAGGAATCTAGATGTCCCAAAGCCGAGAAAATCATCCCATGGGTAGGCCAATTCAGCCCCGCTAGTAAAGAAATTAACCAGGTGTCTAAGACACTGTGGAATATTGTGCAATCGGATCCCGATTTAGATCTGCAAGACACACGCCTCATGTCCTGCTATACCCGGCGGCGTAACATAAGGTATATTTTGGTTAAATCGGATATTACTCCTAAACCCCATACCAATATGTGTTCTAACCCCCGCGGATGTATCCGCTGTACTTGTGTCACCTGCCAGTTTATGATCGGTGGTAGGACCTTCCAGCATCCCCTCACTGGCCGCTCACTGACTATTAATTTTACCTTGACATGCTCATCGAAATTTGTTGTTTACCAGCTTTTGTGCCCCTGTGGGCTGTCATACATTGGTAAGACCGAACGTATGTTCAAGGAACGTATGGCAGCCCACAGGTCGGCAATAAAATCAGCTATCGCAAAGGGTTCTAGTGACCAGCCGGTCGCCCGACAGTTTGCGATGGCGCGGCACTCATTAACGTCACTACGCTACCGTATGATAGACCATGTCCCCCCCCTTATACGTGGAGGTGACCGGGGACATAAATTACTGGAATGTGAGGTAAGGTGTATCCATCGGTTGGGAACTCTCCACCCAAGGGGCCTTAACGAACAGTTAGGTCTGCATGCATTATTGTGAGGAATTCTTTTGAAAAAATTTCTCTAAGGGAATTCCAGGTATCTACTATATGTTAGCATCTAAACTTAACTAATGACCATATAGCTGTGGAATTTGCAACACCTATATAGGGTGGCTGTGACTTATGAGCAGCACTCGCTTAGTAGATAGTGCTTATTTAGCCGCGAATTGCATTCATATTTCTTACTCCACTATATCAATTTGTCTTGACTAATATTCTGCAATGCTAATGTCTATTAAGCCTTGGCCGATTGTATATGCTTATCTATGTGCCGATCTCCATTTGTACGCACATAGCACAATGTTCCTGTTTGTGTCTTTGTTGTTTAAGTTGTTCCTATGGTGATGGGCACTGGCCGATTACGTCACCACATAGCGCCGACGAGCCTGGCGGGTGCCTGAGTTCCGGTAGCGCGTGGTGAGCGACGCACACGCTGGGTATTTAGGTGAGTACACTTTGTTTGCTGTATATGACCTGATGAAAAAGCTGTATTAAATTGCTTTGAAACGTTGTCCACTCCGAGGACCCTTTTGCCTATTTGTGATAGTCGCTTGGAGTGCCGTACCAACCCGCTGTATGTATGTATGTATGTATGTGTGTGTGTATATATATATATATATATATATATATATATATATTCATATATATATATATATTTATTTATTTATTTAACAGGAGCCTTGCTAGAATGCACTATGCTACAAAATTTCCACCAACTAAGACTCCAGGCTTGTGCAAAAACAACAAATACCTTTTATTCAGGTAGCTCAAAAACAAAGATATACATAAAACAAAGATCACTGTCTTTAGTATAAACTACCAGGGAGGTTAGGCCCTGCCTCACTCCCTCTTACTTAATAAGTAACCCTTCAGGTCCCTGCATCCTGACACTAGTGGCCCAGCCCTCCGGATCCCACTGTCCCTAGCAGGCCTATCACCTGTACACTAACTGCCTCCAGGAGTCCTGACTCATGGGAGAGACTCTGCTTTAAACCCAGCACCCAGGTGCTGGCTGATGAAGCAGCTTCTTGGGCTAAGAAGCCTATAAGACCTGGTCTGGGCCAAACGGATGGGAACCTGGTCCATCCACACTTCCCACCTACCCCCAGGACCCTGTGTGTAGCTTACAGGTGGCAAAGTACCTCTCCTGCCACTAAATAAAAAATAAAATTTTATATATATATATATATATATATATATATATATATATATATATATACATACAAACAGAAAGTTCAGCACTCACCAAAGCAAGCTCACTTATCTTCACAACATCAATAAATAAATGATGGGGGTTTAGTTAGTGAATTGGCCAATGCACGGAAGCCTGCAAACCGCTCGCCAAGGCACCCCATCTTCATGCAGGTCCTACACTATCACAGAGTCTCAAAAATTAAAACCTAGCAACTGTATCACACATAATATAACTGCAAATATGCCCACTTGGTTTACTGTGTATCTGCCAAATACTCCATGGCTTTTAAAGGTACACTAGTCACCTGACAGTGAGCTTGCTTTGGTGAGTGCTGAACTCTGTTTGTATATTTTTAAGTAGGTGGCCATGGGCTACATGCACCCCACCCTATGAGTGGTGAGTGCAGACTTCTGGGGTGGTGAGTGCTGTGGTTTTATATTTGTTGGTGTGTATATCTCCTATATATTAGCCCTGTGACTCTGTGGCTGCACTTCTAACGCTGGGTGGAGTCACAGACCCTGCCCTATCTGTGTCAGCACACCACATGACACACTATAGGAGAAGGGACCACCAGGAGACACACCATTCTCACTGACGGCCCACACTGCCAGGTAAGCAAACACCCACACACCCTCACCCCACTCTACTACACCCACCTTACCCACCACACACCCGCTACTAAGGCCGCCGCTAGCCCCCCCCTACCATCTCACTCCACGACCACACTGCACAGCAGCCTCCTTCATATCCACCCCCCTTCAGCAGCCAAGCAAAGTTCACCACACCTCCTGCCTGGCCAGCCGCGGACAGCCGCCGCTGGCCGCCATGCCACCATACACTGCCTGTATTCCACTGCCCAGCCGCGGACTGCACAGCAGCTGCCACTGGGCGCCAAGCCGCAGCCGCTTCCCGGCCGCCCGCTCCCATACCTACGCTCCCCAGTCCGCGGACGCCGCTTCCCCCCTCCCTCCCGCGGTTAGCTTCTGCTAGCCGCTACCCGCCACAGCTGCGGAGCCGCGAACGGCGCCTTTGTATGCAGAGGGGGGAGAGCTGTAAGGCTGACCGCAGACAGCTCTCACGGCAGCCGCGGTCCGTCTCTGAGAAGGCAGATCGCGGGGAGGGGGGGGGGGGGGGGGGAGTAATGCCCACAGGGAGGCCCCATAACTAAGCTGCGTTTAAGGCAGCAAACAGCTCAGGCTATTAAGCCTGTGAGGGGTCAGTGATTTACAGGACTGCTGAGCACTAAGATGTGTGTGTGTGTGTATATATATATATATATAGGGGTGTGGAAATCTATATGGATGTGTGTATATTTATGGATATATATTTCTTAATAAAATATGTTTGTATATGTGTGTGTGTATTGGAGTCACAGACCCTGCCCTATCTGTGTCAGCACACCACATGACACACTATAGGAGAAGGGACCACCAGGAGACACACCATTCTCACTGACGGCCCACCCTGGCAGGTACACAAACAGACACCCACACACCCTTACCACCCACCACCACCTACTTTACCCACCACACACCTGCTACCAAGGCCGCCGCTAGCCCCACCCTACCATGTCACTCCACCACCACACTGCACAGCAGCCTCCTTCACATCCACCCCCCTTCAGCAGCCCCGTCACCCTCAGCACACCGAGGTGTACCACTGACGCTTACACACATAACACCCCCTGCATCAGTGCCACTTACACACGTAACACCACCCTGTACCATTGACACTTAAACACATAATAATGCCCCCCTTTACCAGTGACGCTTTCACACGTAACGCCCCTGTAGCAGTGCCGCTTAGACACCTAACGCCCCTGTACCAGACCCGCCTAAACACGTAACGCCCTCTATACCACTGCCGCTTACACACGTAACGCCCACCCTGTACCAGTGCCGCTTACACACGTAACGACCCCTGTACCAGTGCCGTTTACACACGTCATGCCCCCTGCAGCAGTGACGCTTACACACGAAACGCCCTCTGTACCAGTGCCGCTTAGACACGTAACGCCCCCTGTACCAGTGACGCTTACACATGTAACGCCCCCCCCTGTACCACTGCCGCTTACACACGTAACGACCCCGTACCACTGCCGCTTACACACGTAATGCCCCCTGTAGCACTGACGCTTACACACGTAACGCCCCCTGTACCAGTGACCCACACGTAAAGCCCTCTGTACCACTGCCGCTTACACACGTAACGCCCACCCTGTACCAGTGCCGCTTACACGCGTAACGACCCCTGTACCAGTGCCGCTTACACACGTCATGCCCCCTGCAGCAGTGACGCTTACACACGAAACGCCCTCTGTACCAGTGCCGCTTAGACACGTAACGCCCACTGTACCACTGCCGCTTACACACGTAACGCCCCCTGTACCAGTGACACTTACACACGTAACGCCCCCTGTACCAGTGACACACTCGTAACGCCCCCCTGTACCAGTAACGCCTACACACGTGACGCCCCTGTACCAGTGCCGCTTACACACGTCATGCCCCCTGCAGCAGTGACGCTTACACACGAAACGCCCTCTGTACCAGTGCCGCTTACACACGTAATGCCCCCTGTAGCACTGACTCTTACACACAAAACGCCCTCTGTACCAGTGGCGCTTACACACGTAACGCCCCCTGTACCAGTGACACTTACACACGTAACGGCCCCCTGTACCAGTAACACCTACACACGTGTTATCACGCTCAAGAAAAGCACATCACGTCAAAGTACACATTACACCAACTGAACAACAAGGCCAGCTCCTTGGTGACACCCAACACTTTACTAAAAATGTTGTTTTCACTCAAATTTTTAACATGTAAACCATATCTTCACATACTTGCCTTGAACAACCATCTCCTCTATACATAACATTGACACCTACAATCTTACCAGCCTCCCCTATACACACTGCTCACCCACTCACAAAAGCCTGCACCCCATTCACCAGCACATTCCCTTTTGTCATACTACATCTACCCACAAACAAACCAACCATTCCATCACAACTTCACCATCTACTATTCTACTCCTTCACTTTTCTGTCCAGTTTACCGGGGCGTAGCCCCTTACGACGGTGTGAAGAGCGCCCGTAGGGCGCGATGAATCACCTAGTGTATATATGTATGTATGTGTATGTATGTATGTATATATATATATATATATATATATATATATATATATATATATATATATATATTAATTAATATATATTAATATTTTGGATATCTGATTTTTCCTTATTTTGGAATAATTGCATACCATAATGAGATATCATGGCGATGGGACCCAAATCGAAGCACAGAATGCATTTATGTTTCATATATACCCTTATACACAGAAGGTAATTTTAGCCAATATTTTGAAGGTAATTTTAGCCAATATTTTTAATATCTTTGTGCATTAAACAAAGTGTGTGTACATTCACATAAATCATTTGTTTCATATACACAGCCTGAAGGTCATTTAATAAATTTTTAATAACCTTGTGTATTAAACAAAGTTTGTGTACATTGAGCCATCAGAAAAGAAAGGTTTCACTATCTCACTCGAAAAATTCCATATTTAGGAATATTTGGATATGGGATACTCAACCTGTACATGCATGCATACATACATACATACATACATACATACATACATACATACATACATACATACAGCAGGATTGAAGGGTCCAGTCCAGATTTTGCCTCAGTTGTCAGCCAGAAGCTAGGCTAATTCATTAATTAACAGCACCTGTAATCTACCTTTTAGTATGTGTTCAGTGCACATAGACTTTGCTCCTGATAGCACTTAATGCCCAGGTGAAAGGTGGGGTTACATTAGGAGCCTTTTGGCACATGCACTGTTTGTGACTACGAACATTTGGACTATTATCTGCGGTGTTGAGAACTGCTTGTAAACCTGAACTACGATTCCTGCTTATGAAACTGTATCCTGCCTAAGGTGGAAATAAGGCTGGGTGCACATTTGCTGATATGCACCCAATATATCTGAACGTTCAGATCGTCCAGTGTGTATTCACTATATCGTTAACAATGCGCGCTCCCGCGAGTTGTTAACAATGTACAATATCTTTTGTTTGCAACTTGAAAGCTAAAGATATTGTAGAAGACGACATGCACCTGGATGTGGGTGCATGCCATCACTGACGAGAAACAAACTATCGTTCAGTGTGTATGAACAATATCGTTTACGTGGGGATCTTGCACGATGTTACATCGGCAAGTGTGTACCCAGCCTAAGTGTGTTGGATCTTACCCAGCCCATGCAATATCTGTCACATAAATTTTCAGACCCATAAATCATTATTCACTGCTTGCATACAAAATCAACTCCTTCAGTCTAGTGATTGGTAGAAACACCTTTTGCTGCAGTAACATCTATAAAGCTGGCCATACACCAGGCCAACTTTCCTCCAACCATCCAACTAGTTGGTTAGTTCTGAATATCTGGTAATGTATTGGAGCAAATGACAATCGGGAATTGCTCCCAAAGGCTGGAAAACAGACTAATATGGTCGTTCAGTCAAGTCCGTTGAATCTTTCTGAGCTAACCAGCTTGTCTGAAAAACAATCTTCGGCTGTTTTCCAGAGTGTTGGAGCAAAGAGAGTTACTTAAATATATCTGCTATGATAGGGGTGTGATTTTTCAAATGGGTTCACAGGAAATGCTGCATATCTGATCTTGGTGATTGGATGTTCGGCATCTACACTGAATTTTATTCTACCCCTTGCTCCTGCACTATCGTAGGAAAGCAAGCTACCCATTGTTAGAATACTATAGAAAGTGTTTTGTTTTTTTTTCATCTGATTTTATTTGACATTTAGACAAATGACTCCATTTATGAAATACGTTCCTCAAATCAATTTCTTAAATAGATTCATTGAAAAGTTGATGGGGTTTTTTTTTCTTCATCCTTCACTTGGTTATCACTGGTATCTATCAGTTGGCTGCTGAATTGCTGTTTTGTGGTTTTCTACAATGGCACAGCTGCCATTTTTTCAGTATAATACTCACAACTCAAGTGAACATTACAATGCAAGTATATGGCTTTAGATAAATATGGAGCTAAGCACAGGGACACAAGATGGGGATATTCAGATGGATTGAGATTCATGTAGACAGAGCAGAGGTTCACAATGCAAGACAGACGATATATCTTTGGGGGTCAGTCTTATTTGGTGCTAGTGGTGTACCCAGAACAGTTCTTTCAGTGAAACGCCCCTTGCGTTTTCTGAGGATATTTGCAATGTTTGTGTACAACTCCTGTCCCCCAAGCAGGTGTAAAGTTATAAATAGTTATTGAAAGGTAAAAATGTTAGGACACGGTTCAGAACCTCTGATAACCTCTCCCAATAAATAATAATGGACTCAGGTGTTTAAATAGCATACTTTGGCTAATAAAGATGACCGTTTTCAGGTGTATTTCTCTATAAAGCTTTTATGGGTTAAATGATGTGGATCAGGTATGTGGCGTGTTGTATTGATGAGAGAGGGATTTTTAACTAGTAGATGGAAGCTAAAAAAAAAACAACAACTTTTTTTTGCAGTGTTTTACAAACTTGTATGAAAAAACTGAAAAATCAAATAATGTGTTTTTTTCTGTACCTCTAAATATTGGAAAGATTTTAATTTCCTTGGAAAGACAAAAATCACTTACTGGCTCTCAATTTTTTTACCATTAATAAGAAATGCAAAACTCTTTCATTTGACATCTTAAAATCTCCAATAATTTTTCTATGGCCACTAACGGCCTTCTATGTGGCCCTGCTATCTCTTCAATTTTTGGGGTCCATGATGGTTTCCCTACTTTTTCATGCACTTCTCCCTGACCGCTTTTCCGTGTATGTGTGCATTCATGTGATGTATTAGCGTTTCATGATGTAACTCTTTAGCAAACTCCTAATTAATAGTATTGATCTCTGTGTGTTATGCGTTTTGTGTTATGGTGCCCTCTGCCAGCTTTCTTGTTCATCTCATAATGGTTCTAGACAGAAGTATGAAATGTTTTCTGTCCCTTTAAATGGACTTGTCTGCTGTCATTGTTCTCCTTTCTGACCTCTGTGCTTTGCAGTCATGTGTTTTATACTATCCACCTGAGGGTTTTTTTTGTTGTTTTGTTTTTATTGCTGGTAGCCATGGTACAGTTGCAGTCTATCTGCTCTTTGTATCCTAGAGCAATAGAAATACATGTCTGAAAAACAGACAAGGAAGCCAGAAAGTTACTGTCTCTTTTCTCATTCATATTGAATTGTTTGTGCTTCTGTTAAATTTGCTGCACAATGTGTTAATTGACTACACATTGCGTAGTTGTATGTTTCAGTGGGGATGCAATCACCATCCCGGCGTTCAGGATACTGACGGCGGAATCCCAACAGCCGGTGAAATGCCTGCGCGCACAATCACGGCACAACCCCCCTATTTCCTCTCAGCTGGTGGTCCACGTCACCCCTGGAGGGTGAATTTAACCCTGTTGGTGAGCGAAGCTCTACACCAGGCCCGAAGCATGGCGAGTGCAGTGAGCGAGGTTTCATGCTGCGGTCGCTGCCGGGATTCCGGCTGGCGGGTTCCCGGCGTTTGTCTCCTGACCGCCGGGATTACATACTGATTCCATTCTGTGTACCAAAGCCTGATTAATTTTATATTAAAATGATTCAAAACTGCATGTATTGGTGTTAATATATAGTGTCACTCTCCCTATCTCAAATGTTAGTTAGAGCTACAGAAAGTACACTGATTGTAACTTGGGAAATATGTTGGCTAATGTGCTCTTAATGTTTTGCATATTGTAGACTGGTAAGACAAATGGCGCAGGAGCAGTTTTTTCTTATGGCAACAAGGTGCTGCATGGGACACAGGCCTCTTATCTTCTTCATAACCTTGCTTTTCACCGTACTGGGGGTAAGTTCTTTACACAGTTTGGACAAATGTTCATTACTAGACCAAATTCAATGGGGAATATTCAATTGTTTGAAAAGTCAGTTAGGGGTCTGTTTTTTCCTATCGAATAGGAAAAAAACAAGACACCCAACCGACTTTTCAAACACTTGAATTCCCCCCTATATGTCTACTTTATTGGGGCTGGGTGGGGTATATCTTACTTAAGTGTTCAATGTGTTGTCCCAAAAGACAATTTATACATTTTTTAGTTTAGTTATAAAAGGATTGCACAAGTAATACAGTTGGCCATAGTTTTGTTCTCCCCAAATACATTTCTATAGCTTTGTTGTTGTTGGGGGGGTTTTTTAATAGGTTTTTAGGGATAACTATAATGTATAGTTTTTTTACAGCCTATGCTTACTGTGAAGTGTGATAACTGGTGTTTTTATTTGACCTTTTCTTATTTTAACTTTTTACTACAAAGAGCATGAATTTACATCCACTTACACGTCAAGTGACATTCTAACAACAGAGCAGGATCTAAAGAAATATTCAAGTACAGGGGCTTTCCCTTTATTTAAATGCCAGTAGTAAACTCGCGGAGCAATCCTTCGCTGTGCAGCCAATCAAATTATATATACTTAGGACGGATTTCCAGCTATTAGCTGTCTTTTGAGTAGATGCAGTGTTGCAAGTGCTGCTCAGATTACACCAGGAAGTAACACTGCACTCTTGTGTGGAATATCAGTTTATGTGGGGATGTACAGTTATATTACCGAGAATACCAATTAGGTACCATCATTTCATACAATTATTTTTATTTTTTATCTGTTTTTAAGTGCTGTCAATTTTGGCAGCCCTCTAATTTCAGTGTTTTTTTATTTCAATTGTTAACTTACTATTTTATTGGACACTGAAAAGCAACCAGAGCTTTTTTGTTATTGTGAAAATATTTCTATACTATCCCTGTTCCTATATCAACTGTGATACTTGTAGGCCAACCCCTCATGTGAATGCTTCATCCACAAATGCTCTAGCAGAAGTAAACATCAATTGAGTCAGGCAGTTATTAAATATATAGACTGAGATAGATATAGATGTATATAGGTGTGTGGAATATCATATAAGCTAAATTATAGCATTCTTTGGGGCACATTTAATTAAGCACATTGTAGTCACTTAAAGAAGTTGACAACTTTGCTCTAACTTAGTGGTGCGGTGCAAGGTATAGTTGCTTGTGAAATTTTGATGGAACCTCACTGCTAATTGAGTCTTACCCTTAAAGTCCTTTAGTAGAAGTTTTGCCTATGGAATACCTAGTTTTATTTAGTGTTATACTTGTTGAGATGCAAAGTATTTAGTATTACATAATCTGAGCTTCCAGAAAATGGGTGGATCTCTTTTGGTCTGGAATCATTAGGCTCTCTAAGAAAATGTAGCTGCTTAGTGCTTTTTTAAAAGTAATTCTTACAAATATAAATGTGTTTGATACAAGTATATACAGTTAAGCCATTTTAAAATATTGCTACAAAAATATAACGACTATTAGTGAAAACAGTGGTTCTACTTCGGCTGCTTTTTTGGCTACATTTACTGCTAAGTAAATTGAATTTAAAGTGTTGTAAAACAAAATCAATAGAAGTTTGACTGCTTCTGTTGGATTTACAGAGTACGGCTAGAGAACGGGCCAAACATGCTGGAGATTACTTCACCCTATTAAGACACCTCCTGAATTATGCCTACAATAGTAACATTAATATCCCCAATGCAGAAGTGCTGCTCAACAATGAAATTGATTGGCTCAAGAGGATAAGAGTAAGTATTGTATTATTATTTTTTTAAATCACTCGATTGTATAAGTATCTATGTACATTATTATTGGACATTTTTGGGTTTGGTGATTGTCAGGAGAATGTCTGATGCCAGAGTTTATAGTACCTACAGTGAAGCATGGAGGTGTTGGTGTTATGTTGTGGGGCTGTTTTAGCTGGTTTGATATTGGTACGCTAGTTGTAATGCATGGTCACATTAACTCTGACGACCATTAACTCTCAGAAGTATAGAGATGTTCTCGACAACTCTGTGCTCCCTACATTGTGGAAGTTCTGCGGAAACAACAAATGGTTTTTATAAGGACGACAATGCTACCTGTCATGTTTTCAAGGCGATGCTGGACTGGTATACTGTAAATTCGGTAAACCCAGATGCATTGGCCAGTTCAGAGTCCAGGTATTAACCCCACTGAGAACCTCTGAGACAAATTGGAGCAATGGTTGCATTCCAGGCCAACTCAACCTTCTTTAGTGTCACAGTTGGTCACTATTCTTAAGGTGGAATGGCAAAACATGCCACCTTCTGCTGTTCAGGAACTTGTGGACATTTGCCAAGAACGGTGTTTGCTGTATTCTGTGCATGTGGTGAATTTACAAAGTACTGATTGATCTATTTGCTGTCAGTATCCAATCACTGTTGTGTACATAGTGTAGCTTATGTGGCACCCTCCGCAGAACACTAAAGGTCTTGATTTGCCCCCCACACACAGCAGGATGCCTGTTTACTCTGCTCTTAGGGGGATTTATTGTAATAATTACAATATGTCTGAAGAGTGTGTGCAGAGACGCGATGCAAAAATAGAAGTTGAGCTTTGCAATACAAACTGTAATTCTAGGAGTAACCATATCTATAAGCTCCTACTTGGTACAAAATTCAGGTAATTTTGTCTAAGTGGAAATAGCCATATGCACCTCCAGGTATTTAGGAACATTCCAAATAAGGTGCCCTCTATATGAACAGATCACAAAATAGTGTAATTGTTCTTTTTGTAGCAAAGATGCTTTAAGCTTGTCTGTGATTCTGATTATTTTCCCAGCTAAATATGTATTTTGTAATTTTGTTTTTAAATGCAGAAGATTTAGTATATAGGACCCAAGGGCATATTTTATCAACAGTATTGTTAAAGCATTGTTGTGTTAACATTTGTGACCTTATAAAATAAAATCTACTTGTTTGGCCATAACTTTGTTTAGGATGATGTGAAAAGAACTGGTGAAACAGGTATTGAGGAGACCATTCTTGAAGGTCACTTGGGAGTAACAAAAGAATTGCTAGCATTCCAGACACCTGAGAAGAAATACCACATTGGGTGCGAGAAAGGGGGCGCTAATCTTATTAAGGTACAGTCCATTTTGGGTTTCCTTCTGTATTTACGTGTTCCTAGTACATACACTCACTCTGTGCTGTCATTTGTGGGCTGAAGCATTGTTTATGTGAAAGTTAAAATTGTTGTCGCTCTTTTCTAGGGAATTGGTTAGGATTACATTGCTAATATATTTAAGCATAGAGAATTGCTATTGTACCTCATTGAACCGTAAAGCCCTTCATTTTAAAACCATTACCATTTAAAACATTTGTTTTGAATTGGAATATCGCAAAAACTATTTTTGTGACCATAGTGTAGGGACACTTCCATTCCTCAGCAGAATATCTGTTCCTTATTGTTTATGCAGCCAGAGAAGTGGCTGAGAACCTAGGCACAAATTCAGAAAATACAAGCAAGAATAGAGAGAAAATACATTTTTGTACTTCATGCAAATGGTATCATATGGGAAATTTTATACATATGCTTACCCAAATATGTGAGCTATTACATCAGAAAAATAACTGACCTATTTCTTCACTGACAGCTCTTCTTTGTAGATCTACTTTGTTTTAGGTCTATCCATGCACTGTAGGGAAGAAAAACAAGAAAAGAAAAATAGTGCGCACCATTGTGGGGGTGAAAAAATGAATAAAAATGTGGTTCACCGGAGGGAATACATACTATATCCCGGTTGACAAAATCTGACATGGATACCGTATAGGTGTACCGCGTGCCCTTGTTTTAAATGTCTGTATTTTGACAATGTCGGTATTTTGACCATCAGGATTTTGATTGTAGGTAAATTTACTAAATTGTCACAGATATAACTGTCACCATATTCTGTACCCTAACAGGCTAGGTTCGTCTGGGTCCGCTAATATTGTGCGTCATAGTATTTATCCAATACGCATATTCTACTGTGTACTCGGTCACATAATACCGGTTTTATTCGCAGGTGTTGTACTTTGGCTTTATCGTGCTAAGTTGCTTTGTTGTTGCATTTTTTTCATAATGTTTAACAGAAAGGGCATTAAATCAGTGGAAGCGCCTGCATCATGCAGAGCATGCTCCAGGGATTTACCAGAAGGGAAAGTTTTGTATGATGGTCTATGTACTTTGTGTCATACACCACCTAGTCAGTCCCAGTGTCTGGGTCTACTCAGGAGCCACCCTGGGCTGCGTTCACTAACCTACTGGGTAGAACGCCTTACGCCCCCTATGGGACCACCTGTACAACTACTGCCACATATTGTCCCTATGGTTGATTTGCCTTGGGCAGAAAATGTATCTAACCAGCTGCAACAATTAAATCAGTCCTTGGTTAGACAGAAATCCACCCCAGGTCTCGCCCATGTCTCTGGGTCATGTAAGCTGGCTACTTCCTCCTCACAGTCCACATACCTCTCTGATGTTTCATCTGAAGAGGAGGGGGAACATACAGTCCTGTCAGACACTGAATCTGGTGTTACTGATGAGGATTCTCCATTGCAAATTGGATGTCCCTGCCTTAGAGGTTGCTATTAAACAAATCCTACAAATCTCTGATGAGGAGGAGTCCACTACTGTGGCAAAGAAAAATTATATGTTTAAACAGCAGAAAGTCGTTAAAATTCTGTTACCACATTCTGACCATTTAGTGGACATCCGAAAGGATTCCTGGTCTACTTCAGGGAAGAAATTCCCTCTGCGTAAACGGTCCTTGGCTCGCTATCCTCACCCTGCAGAGTTATGTAGTAAGTGGGAAAATTCGCCGCCGGTGGAATCTCACGTCACCCGCTTTGTGGGGTCATCCACTCTGCCTGTCACCACTGTCACCTCACTGAAGGAACTGACAGATAAGCATGTGGAGGGATGCCTGAAGTCTCCTTACTCCCTTACAGGAGCTGTGCGTAGGCCCACTATTGCTGCCTCTTGGGCTGCAAAAGGTATTGAGGTGTGGGTTCAGGCATTAGAGGAAGAGCTGCCCGAGGATATTTCTGACAATGCCAGACAATACCTGTCTCACATTACCACTGCCGCCTATTACATTCAGGAGGTATCCTCTGATGCGGGTGTGTTGGCGGCCAAGGCGTCAACTTCGTCTGTACTGGCTCTCCGTATTCTGTGGTTGAGGTCATGGAAAGTGGACCTAGACTCCAAAAAAGACCTTGGAGGTACTCCCCTTTACTGGGGACATTTTGTTTGGAGAAGACCTGAATAAATTTGTGTCTGAATGAGCAGCTGCTAAAACTGCCTTTCTCCCAAATACTAATCCTTCTGCGCAGAAGGCAAAAGGTACCACTTTTCGTTCCTTTCGGCCTCAATGGAAAGCAAAAGATCAGGCCTAACCGAGACTGTCTCATGCTCCCAAAACCACAAAGCCCAAGGCCAAACAATCCTGCGCAGCCCATCAGCCTGCTTCAAAACAAGACAAGTCTGCTGCATGACGGGGCGGGACCCCAGGGGTGGGAGGCTGACTTCTACAGTTCGCCCAGGTTTGATTAAAGACCACTTCAGACCCATGGTTGCTGGAAGTTGTCTCTCACGGGTACGCTGTCTTTTTCAAGAGACATCCCTCTCGCCAGTTTTGCACCACGGATATCCCTTTGGATCCGTTAAAGGCGCAAGCTTTGCAAACAATTATCAGTTCTCTCCGGAGTACAGGAGTTGTTGTGCTGGTACCTCAGTCCCAGAGAGGCAGAGGTTATTACTTGACCCTGTTTCTAGTCCTGAAACCAAATGGGGCATTCCGGCCTATACGCAACCTCAAATCCCTGAACAAGTTTGTGAGAGCGTCCAGGTTTCGTATGGAAACATTGCACTCGATTGTACTGGCTATGTAACCAGGAGACTATATGGTATCCCTGGATATACAGGATGCATACCTGCATATACCTATTGCCATGTATCACCAGTTTCTGCGGTTTGCTATAAGCAACCTACATTATCAATTTCCAGGCACTACCATTTGGACTGGCATTGGATCCTCTGATCTTCACCAAGGTCATGGCCGTTATAACGGCCCATCTCCGTCGCCAGGGTATCGGAATCCTGCCGTATCTGGACGACCTGCTGATTCTGGCAAATTCCCACGATGTCCTCCTCGGTAATCTGCAACTCACAGTAACCTTCCTGCAAGCCCAAGGGTGGTTTATCAATTGGAAAAAGTCCTCGCTGGTCGCACACAGTCAACGTCGGTTTCTGTCTCCTTAAAAGATCTTGAAGCTTCAGGACAGGATAAGATGCTTCCTTTGCCGCCACAGTGTGTTGATATACTAGTCGATGCAACTACTGTGCCTGATGGTGTCGGCATTCAACATGGTAGAGTACACTCAATTTCATTCCCGCCCAGTACAGAGGTTAATACTTTCCAAATGGGACAGCCAACCTCATCGGATCAGATCTCAGATGATCACTTTGACTCCGGAGGTTTGTCTGACGTTGACCTGGTGGCTAAAGGACCAGCGATTAAACAGTGGCCGTCTCTTCAGGATCCCCGACTGGATCCTGCTGTCAACGGACACCAGTCTGAGGGAATGGGGGGAGGTATTGCAGCAACACTCGTTTCAGGGTCGCTGGACCAAGAGGGAATTACTCTACCCAATAAACAGTCTGGATTTGAGGGCAGTGTTCAATGCATTATCTCTCGCCCTGCCTCTGGTACAGAACAGGCCTGTTGAAGTACTGTCAGACAACATAAACCATCAAGGCAGCACTCAAAGCTGCATGGCAATGATGGAAGTGTCAAAAACCCTTTGTTGGGCAGAACGCCATCTGCCAGCCATATCGGCAGTGTTCATTCCGGGCGTCCTTAACTGGGAAGCGGACTTCGGCGTGCACTTCCTGGCGACTGAGAGACAGTGGAGTCTTCATCCGGAAGCCTTTCAACTCCTAGTGGACAGATGAGGTCTGCCGGACATAGACCTGATGGCATCTCGACGCAATCACAAGGTACCAGTCTTCAGATCAAGGACCAGGGATACTCGAGCAGCGTTCGTGGACGTGCTGGTGGTTCCATGGAACTTTCGGCTGCCCTACGTGTTCCCTCCAGTATCACTTTTGCCCAGGGTACTACGGAAGTTCAAGCAAGGAGGAATACTACTTCTAGTCGCTCCAGCGTGGTCTCGAAAGCATTGGTTCTCAGACCTGCAGGATCTATCGACAGAGACTCCTTCTACTTCCTCAGCGCCTGGACTTTCTCGTACAGAGCTTTTGTCTTGAACCAGAACTGGCCAGACTGGCTTTGACGGCGTGGCTCTTTAGCATCACTCCTGAGGGCCAAAGGATTTTCCGAGGAGGTTATCCAGACTATGTTGAAAGCTGCAAACCAGCTTCTGAACGGATTTATTACTTTATTACAGGATTTGGAATTATTACTTCACCTGGTGTGCTGATAAGAATGATGATGCATATCGATTCAGAACTTCCAGAATCCTGGCTTTTCCGCAACAAGGCCTGGACTTAAGTCTTCATCTGTTCACCCTCAAGGTATATATATATGCCTTGTCTGTATGGTTTCAGAGGTAAATTGTGTCTATACCTGACATTCATACTTTCACACAGGTTGTCCTTCAAATTCAGCCTCCCTATGTCCCTCTGGTTGCTCCATGGGATCTGGCTGTTGTACTGAATGCCCTTCTGGCTCTTGAGTCAGTGGGCCTGAAATGGCTTACGGCCAAGGTCCTGTTCTTGCTGGCTATTGCCTCTGCAAGAAGGTTGTCAGATCTAGGAGCTTTGTCCGGTCGTCCACCCTTTCTGATTTTTCACTGTGAATGGGCAGTCCAAATTACTAGACCGGGTTATTTACGTAAGGTGGTGTCATCTTTTCACCTTAACCAAGAGATTGTGGTTCCGGCCTATATCTCTTTAGATTTGTCCTCCAAAGAGCTCTCTTTGGTTGTGGTAAGGACTCTCCGTGTATATGTTTAGAGAACTGCCTCTATCAGGAGGTCAGATACCCTTTTTGTCTTCTTTGGTTTCCACAAACGTGACTGGCCTGTGAATAAACAAACCGTAGCCAGATGGATTAGAATGGTGATTGCACAAGCTTATGCGCGCAGGCTGGTCTCCCAGCTCCTGCTGCTATTGAAGCCCATTCTACTCGGTCTGTGGGACCTTCCTGGGCGGCCCGCTGTGGCTCGTCCGCAGGACAATTGTGCAGTACGGCTACGTGTTCCTCAGTGAACACGTTTATTAGGTTCTATGCCTTTGATACTTCCACCTCCCAGAGTGCTTCCTTTGGATGCAGGGTACTTATACCCGCTAAGGCGCTTCCCCTCCCTTGAGGAACTGCTTTAGAACATCCCCGATGTTCTCCTTTAGAAACCATTGTATCCTGCTGCAGAAAATGAGAGTTATGGTAGACTTACCATGGTTAACACTCTTTTTGCGAGGTACATTGCTTCCTCAGGGCACCCACCCAGACGCACCTAGCTTCTATGAGTTTGTATGGCATTAGCCTCTGGTTCCATCTCCTGTCGTGAGATTGTGGTTCTGTGTGACTTCTCTCTTGTCTGCTCCTGCATTTGGTTAACAAAACTGAGGTCCAGTGCCTGGTTTATAGAAGAGGCCTCAATGCATCCCGGGACAGCCTAAAGCTTTAGCCTGTTAGTGCCTCTGGATCAAGATTCAGTCTTCACCCCAATGTTTTCCTGTGGAACCAATGTACCTCACAGAGCGTGTTAACCATGGTAAGATTACCATAACACTCCTTTTATAATATGTATGGAGTCCGGATACAGTAGACTACTGCCCGTGATGGAACTAAGCTCTGTCCTCATCTACCCCTACCTTTTGGCTCCTACTGGTGATGGTATTCTGCTCCAGTGATTGTGGCTCCAAGCAAGGAGCGTCAAAATTCTGAGCAGTGTATGAGTCAAGGCTGGTAGTTCCAGTCAGCGTTTGCTGCTACCGGCCATTGTTGATGAAGTTGGTCAGGCGGGCTGCAGGCGAGCAGTGCGGCTGATTGGCGTGTGACATTAACATCCACATTCTCCAGAGGCTCTCTTAATATTTTTCTTTCTTAAATGTGTTCTACGTATATGCTGAGTACCTACTGTTTGTTGATACTTTGTTATTCCCAATCATTGGTTAGACTGTTTGAGCTCTGTTACATTATGAAGAGAAAAATTAACTCCCTACTTGCAGGTAATGTAGTGTTACATGCATGGCATTTTGGAGTAAAATGTTTGCCGCGGCGGGACTGCACACCAAATCGGCGGCGCATTAGCAATGACGCCATGGCGCTTCAGCGCACAACGTCCTGCAACACCAACACTGCCCATCACCATGACAACCGCTAGAAACAAATACAGGGACTCATTCTTAGAAGGGCAGATACACACACTATATATCGTCTACTTGCATACGTTTTTTACTATATGAGAAAATCCCAAGGTAATCCAATATAGATCACAATGGCATAACAATTCCTAAAGAATAGATAAGCTATTAAGGTGCCCACATGCTAAATTACAATGTAACAAAAACGAATCAAAGCAATAAACTTACTGGCTCAGCTATTAAGGGCCAACATATTGATACCTGAATGTTCGTTTAACTCTCGAGGTGCTATATATATATATATATATATATATATAATATACTGTACATTTTTACATTATTATTATTTTTTTCCTCCCAGGAGTTGATTGATGACTTCATCTTCCCAGCATCCAACGTGTATTTGCAGTATATGAAGAGTGGAGAGCTTCCTGCTGAACAAGCTATTCCAGTGTGCAGTTCACCTGCTACAATAAATGCAGGATTTGAGTTGCTGGTTGCATTAGCTGTGGGATGTGTCCGTAATCTCAGACAGATTGTAGATACATTGAACGAAATGTATTACACAGGTATTGCTTATTACAATATTCTGATTATGGTGCATGTACTGTATGATCTTTTACTTTTCTTAAACCATTGGTGAGTGGCTGTTATCGATCTATATTTGCTCCATACCGGAGTTCTCCATTATGGAGGTTCCCACCATTCCATACCAGAAGATGTCTAGACTTGAATAAATACTTTGTATAAATAGTCTACGGGTGTGTACACACTGTGAGATATTTTCTTTCGATTTTGACTATATAGTCAAAATCGCAAGAAAAGTTAGTGCAGATCGCAAGGTGAAAGTCACCTTGCGATCCCGATTCGATCGTGATGCGCGGTCCCGCCAGGTCGGCATCGCAAGAAAAGATAGACTGTGAAGGCAAGTCAATCCTTGCTAGATCGGTGTACTATCTAGTTCATCTCACATGTCAATGACATCTCACATAAGCCAAAATAGGAAGCACACATAGTCCATATCTCAAGAAAATCAATATCTGTGCTATCTGGGCTTCGGGGAGTTCAAGGGAAATCGCAAGTGAAAATCGGGCACAGCAAGGATCTCACCGTGTGTACACACCCTAAGACACTGTTTTAAACCTATATTTGCCCTTACTGTAATGTGCATTGATGTAGTTTAAATGTTGCTTGGTATCCCTTTTCCGTTGCAGAAGCTCACTGTCAAAACATTTGATGGAGCAACACATAAATTAAATCTGTCGATCATCAGGCGTAGAGAAGTTTAAGTCCCATGTAGCCACACACCTAAATCGCCAAATGTGTCTCCTTTTATTGATATGCTCTGTATTGATCAGATTGGATTCTTTTCTGTATAGCATCTGCATTGGGCACCCATTCTGTGGTATCAGACCAAGCACATTATCACAGGATGTGATTTGGTATTGCTCTGATGACAAATCTCTTATTTTTTTATTACATGTTAAGTGGAATAGGCAGAATTGTGTTTCACAGCTTAAAAGTTTATTCATTTTAAGCAAAGTAAATGAAAAAGATCAATTAAGAATGCACCTGTAGTGTAGCACATGGAAAGTTTGTAGCTGCCATAAATTCTAAACACCTGACATTTGCTTTGGTAATTGTTTTAGATCACACGTTTCACAGTCTAATACATTTTTCTTTGTGAGGCTTTTGTGGTCATCTTAAAATAAATGTGCAAAATATTTAATTTGAGCTGCAGAGGAGGTAAAAGTGTGAAGTCTATTGGTCCTACAGAGGAAATGTGGCATGCTGCAATAATTACACACTGCAGGATTTTTCCATCTTCAGCATGAAAAGAAGTATTGATGCTTGGTCGAGGATGTACGTAAAAGCCAGTTTAGACTGGCTAGAATGCAGTTGAATATTTTATTCTGAACCCTTTTGAAGTGCTTGGCTTACTTTTGGTCAGTTTGGTATGCAAACATGCCTGGCCAGGGATAAGTCTGAACATTTCATCTGCTTGCAGTGCCAGGATTTCACCATATCAGGCTACAGTTTTGTGTGAAATATCAGACGAACTGTAGAAATAACATTAGCAATTGTGTTTAAAAAATGCATGTTTAGCGTTCAAGCCTTAAATGCTGCTGTGACGCTGCATGTTCCCTTGCTTTCACTGGGTGTCAGCAGCTAATTTCCACAGACTGCAACTGCTTAACCAATGCGCTCAGTGCCTAAGACTGTCGGATGTAATGCATACTGGTTGTTTCTTTATCATCCACTAGGGGTCACTGGAGTACTCTTGGGATATGGACGGGCGTAGCCGAACAAAGGCACTGAATATTCAAATTTAGGACTCCCCCCCCCCCCCCCCCTCCATATCCCCGAGTACCTCAGTGTACGACCTCAGTGTTTTTTCGGTGCTCACAGCACGAACATCAAGGCTTGTGGGAAGAGCCCACATTTGAGATTTTATTTTTCTTTTTATTTTACACTTCCCTTCCCCAGTTTCTTGAAAAACAGGGGTCCGGGATGGTGCCGCTGCAAGGCAGCGTATGGCGTGTCGGTCCTCACAAAGAGCACCCTCACAGCCACAGGCGCTGCAAGGCAGCGTATGGCGTGTCGGTCCTCACAAAGAGCACCCTCACAGCCACAGGCGCTGCAAGGCAGCGCATGGCGTGTCGGTCCTCACAAAGAGCACCCTCACAGCCACAGGCAGCTGTCTCCTGCAGGCTGCACGGAGCTTACAGAAGAAGCTCCGTCACAGCCAGGATAGCACAGCCAAGATGATGATCTGAAAGCTGGACAGAGCTTAGAAGTCCGTCACAGCCAGCATCAGAAGCCCGTCTCAAGCTGGACGGAGCTTGCAGCACAAGGTATGGTGGGGTCAGGGCGGTCAGCTCACGCTGCCGCCCTGCAGTGTGGGGAAAGTGTTTATTTTTTCTGTTGCCCACAGCTGATTACAGCCGCCGCTCATGCCCCGCTGAATTATCTCCCTGCACCCGTTCCAAGAAGCAGAGCGGCCGCACGTCAACAGCTCCGAGCGGCCGCACGTCAATCACAGACGCCGGCCGCTCTCCCAGAGAGGACACAGCTCCGAGCGGCCGCACGTCAATCACAGACGGCGGCCGCTCTCCCATCGCTAAGCTGGACACTGCAGTATAGCTAGGGGGTGGTAACTGAGATTACACAGCTCCGAGCGGCCGCACGTCAATCAGACGCCGGCCGCTCTCCCAACGCTGGTACCCGGCCACTGCTGTACAAAGCGCCGCCCGAGCCAGCTACTCTGCAGAGAGCCAGCGACGCCGCTCATATCCGGCGCCGCACGACTTCCGGCCGGCTCCCGCTGTCCGCTATACAGCCAGCTGCGGAGACAGGCTGCTGCCGCTGGCCTCCTACATCCGTCCCCCGCCGCTATCCGGCTCCCCGGCACCCCTCTGCTAGCTATTGCGGTGTAAGAGGGGACAGCACTACGGCTGAACAGGGGGAGATCGCGGGACACAAGGGGCTGATACGCTCTCCCTGCACCCGCTCCAATCCGCTGCAGGTAACATAGGATAGAAGTTACCTCACAAGCAGCGCAGCTGCAGGGGGGGTGAGGGGGGAGTAAATGCCCATAGCAGCAGAGGCTGCATGGGTTAAGGAGGGGGGGGAGATAAGCCATTTTTAATCATTGCTGTTTTTCCAGCTTATAATTCCTGAACATTCCGGCCATACACCTTTACTCCACAAGGAGGCGCAGGGGTGTTAGTGGGAATTTTTAGTTCAGGATGATTCTAGAACATTCCTGCCCTACATCTTTAAGCCACCAGAAGGCGCAGGGGTGTTAGTAGGAATTTGGTTCGGGTTTCATGCCCATGTGAACTGCTTTTCACATAAAGAACACTTTAGAATATGCTGTTCAGCAATAACATATATATATATTGATATATATGCCATATAATAACTTTATTAAGTCGTGCAAGTGTCTGTTTGTTGCCTATTATGATGTCTGTCTACATAGCGAATAAGGCTCTAGTGCAGACTAAAATTGTTAACATTGGCAATTCAAATTAAAACAGCGGTAATCGGAGTCTCGGAATGACTCCGCCAGCGCTAACAAAAGACAGTCTTTCCAAAGGGCCAATTTTCCTTTGGGTACCAGAGTGTTTATTTCACTGGTCTTATAATTTAATGCACGATTCTATGTCAAATCTCACACCGATAACTACAAGTGAGAAGGGTACATTAGTCCAGCACGCAGATAGTGCGGGGTTTTGGACAACCATACATAATCGTTTCCAAAAGGACGCGATCCGCCATTGGTATGTGTTTCTGTCAAACATTATAAAAACCACAGATACATGTGGGTCACTAGAATCTATGTATGAAACCATGCCGATCACTGTTAAAATAAGCTGCAGAGCATATCTGTAAAGCTTCTGCTAACGCCGGTTATTTTCATGGTCGCTAGTTAAGCGCGACAATGCCAGAGCTTGTTTGCTCATACATTTGATCTACTTGTAACGGCATTTTATCCCTTTAGGCTATTCAGCCATTAGCGCATACTTGTAACGGCGTTTTATCCCTTTATAAGAAACAGTCACGCTGACGTTGACGACATGACGTTACAGTCAGCAAGCCAGTGGTTTGATGACCTCTTTTACATTGGGGAAGCGTGTCTTTACATGTTACAGTTGCGAGGTTTCAGGACTTCAACTCATACATGTCTCAGCTATTTACAGCTTAAAGTACAAAACGGCCTCTGTCGAACGGTTGGCAGGTTGTCATTTAGTCTTTGCTGGTTTATAAACCAGGCAGTAGTACGCCAACAGAGTCAAAGTTACTTATTCCCTTCTGTTTGAGCAAAACCAAACAGCTCTGTCGCAATATCAGTCAGCAAGTCATTTACTACAGTTAGAAAATGGATTTTCTGCGGTTAGTATTTGCTTATTGGAGCCACAAAATTTGCATAATTGCATTGGATCTTCACAATGCGTATTTACCCAGTCCGGTTTGTTCATCACAGGTTCTAGCGTTTGCAAATCGCCACAACCATTAACCATTTCATGTCTACCGTTGCTTATCGCTTTGGGTATTTACCAAAGTGATGTTCGGATGATAGCTCATCTCACATAAGAACTCTGTCTCAACAAAGTTCCTCTAACTTGCGCTACTAAGGTATACTGCGGTAGCAGATCAAGTTCGAAAACAATCGCATCTAATTCCGTCTAAACGATGTCAATTCCTAGGTAAGATTATAAATACGGTAAATCAAAGACTTTTACCTACTACACCAGCAAGAACAAATGTACATCTAGTAATTAGTGCAAAACACGCACACTAGCGGTACATTGGTGTATTCACCTATTAAGAATAAAGATGTGTTTTCAATTTAGTTCGCCACCCTTCACTCGCGTTTCCCACAGAGGAACAAGGGTGCATATACTCTGGACTACAGTCGCAGAGGGTCAGGATTTGTAGTTAAAATTAGCGACAAAGGTTCTAAAACACGACAGTTTGCGGTCGATAAATGTCCTAGAACTCTGTGCATTTTACAATGCAATACATGATTCGCTTTCAGTCTGACCAGGGATATACTCTGGTTTCTCTTCAGAACGAATAAATCTTTCGCCTTTTACTAAAGATTTCCGTGGAGGGGAACAACCGTGAGTTTCATGTAAATTTTTGATGCCTGCCTCACGCTGGCCTTTAGCAGTCAAACAAGGCAACGGCAGTTGCATACAAGTGAGAACCAAGAAGCCGCATGGCAATGCGGCATGAGAACCAAGAAGCCGCATGGCAATGCGGCATGTGACTCAAATCCTCAATGGCTCAGAACACCATTATGTGAAAATGTCAAGAGATCATTCCGTGAGTGGACATCTGTTAGACAGAGGATCTCACCCGTCAGGATTTGGATCTTGAAAACTGGACATTAAATCCACAGGTGTGTCATATGTGAGTCCACAGAAGGGGGTTACCCTCAAGTATACAGGATGGCATCTCGCCACAATTAGAAAAGATCAGTATGTGTACAAAACAGATCACAAGGGCAGTGGCGGTGGAGTCTCTCACATTCGTGTGGTCATTCAGCATCGGGTATCTGGCTCTACCATTTTCCACTGCTCTCTCTCCGTTGCCAAAACGGATCATAAGACAGTTCGTCACAACATACTGGTGGTATCTCATGGGTTTCGGAGAAGTTTGCTTCTCGAATTTTAAAGGAATACTGGCACACGATCTTGGCCCGCTCATAATACGTCCAACCTGTTACATCAGGGAACGTTCGTTTACCCATAGTTACCTAGGTACCTATTATCTATGTACCGCAGCTGCGGCTGACAGGGTGAGGGTTCAGACCGCCCTCTTAAGAAATAGAGCATTACAGTATCGGTTATACTAACCATGTTACGAGCTAGTAAGTCGCTTAAGGCAGCTCATTATTACGAAATAGAGCATTACAGTATCGGTTATACCAACCATGTTACGAGCTAGTAAGCCGCTTAAGGCAGCTCATTATTACAAAATTTCGTGTGCTTACATAGGTTGTAAACCTTGGAAGTTTCCAACATCATCCTTCAAGTTACCCGTATTCTGTTAAACGGGGTGGCATGGAAAACTGCGTTGATCTACACTAAGAGTGCAGGTATCTGTGTGGTAAACTTATTTTCAAAGACGTTTGCCTCTATTTGCGTCTGTACACATCTTTCTACAAGGTGTCATCAAAGTTCAGACTCTATTTATCCCACCTACAGCGCCAGGCGACTTGAGGTTGGGTTCAGTTTTCTTACAGTTTTCATATTTTGAACCCTTTCAACAAATGGGAATTAAGTTTCTCACTTTGGAAAACAATTTTCTTATAGTCTTGGCTTCGGCAAGGGTTTTGTTTTCATATTTGGGTGCCTTGTATTCCAAGCCACCGTATTTGAGTTTTCTCATGACAAAGCAGATCTTCGGACGAATCACGCTTTCGTATTCTTCACATCAATATACCAATAGGGGTTCCTGTGTGGACAGCACATTTTAGAATTCTGAATGTGGTACACGCATTACGCGTTTATATGCCGAACGTCAACAGTACGTGATATGAATACGTTGTTTGTTCTCTAGGATACTGCCAACTGGGGTTAACCAGTTTCTCAGCAGACATTATCCAGTTGGGTAATAATAATGACTACAAGTCAGGTTTACCTTAAGGCTAAGTTACAATCGCCTACGTCAGTAATAGCTCATCCCACAGGTTCTGTGGGAATGTCAGACCCAGTGGGTCGTGGAGTGTCTAAAACGCGGCTATATAGCCTTCATGTGCACCATGTTTGTGCACGTTTACACGTTCTAAATGGTGGCGCCATCAGCATCTAGCTTTGGCCTGCCTACTGTTACAAGTATCAAACAGCTCTCCCGCCCACGAGGGAAGCTTTGGTACGTCCCAAGAGTACTCCAGTGACCCCTAGTGGATGATAAAGAAAATAGGATTTTGGTACTTACCAGGTAAATCCTTTTCTTTGAATCCATAGGGGGCACTGGACGCCCACCCAGAGCAGTTTTACCTGGGTTATTTTAAGCTCAAGGGAGCTTAGGGTAACAAGTTTTACTTGATTGATATTAAGCTCAGAGGAGCTTATGGTAACACATTTTCACCGATTGGTTCAAATTATAAAGTTCTATCGGTTATAGTGTCAACGGTTTAGTTGACAGTAAGGTTATGGGTCAACATTGTTGTTGTCCGTTATGTTATAGGTATTCTCCATTGTCAACCTCTCTATATCGTTCCTGTTCGCTCAGTAAAAAACACTGAGGTCGTACACTGAGGTACTCGGGGATATGGAGGGGGGGGAGAGTCCTAAATTTGAATATTCAGTGCCTTTGTTCGGCTACGCCCGTCCATATCCCAAGAGTACTCCAGTGCCCCCTATGGATTCAAAGAAAAGGATTTACCTGGTAAGTACCAAAATCCTATTTTCCACGGGTCCGGTATAATATACCAGCAGAAGGGATGCGGGCTGCTAGTATACTGACAGCGGCATCCCGTCTGCCAGAATACCAACAGCGAGTCCCATTGAAGGCTCACTGCACTCGCCATAGGTTCTATTCCCACTCTGTTGGTGGCGTGAACTTCGGGACCAAATTTTATTGCAGGAGATTTGGAGCCAGATATTTAAATTTCTTCCACTGTGTGTGCAGGCTCCTCCCCTCTATGCCCCCTCCCACATGCAGTTTAGAAAAAAGTGCCCTCAGGAGAGGATGCACACCCTGGAGCTCCAGAGAGATTTCTTCAATTTATTTTAAAACTTTATTATTTTCGGTATGCTGCCATGGGAGTTAGAGGGGGGGACGGTAACCTGCCACGTGAGGTGCAGAGCTGCTTCCCTGCTGCAGGACCACCGTCCTGAGGGGTTGTTTGTTCAGCGGGACTCTGCACTTAGCTGTCGCAGCATGCCGCTCACCCCTAACGCTGCCTGACGGTGATCGTCGGTGGTGAGTATACATCGGGGGCCCCGCATATGGGTCCCTCCTGGGGGGGACCTGCTATAGCCCCTGCGTGACACTGGCTGACATTAGCTGTACTTAACATTTGTGTGACACCACAGCGCATTTATACCTAGCCAGTATAAATATGTAACAGTAGCTCCGCCGCCATTATGGGGGTCGGAGCTATATCAGAGCGGGCTCAGCGGCATTTTGGCGCCTTTCTCTGCATAAGCAGCAGCCTCACACAGCTCCTCCGGTTTGTCACACGTTGGATCACTAGTACAGGGTGTTTGAGTAGGGGGAGAGCCGCTGTTTGTGCACAATATTCCTCTAGGGCAGGGCTGGCCAAACCAGTCCTCGAGATCTACCAACGGTTCACATTTTCCAGCCCACCTAGCTAGAGCACAGGTGTAGTCATTACTAATTAAGATGTGCTGCATTCATTCCTAACTGGCAATTCTGCAGATCTCCAGGAGGCCTGGAAAACATGAGCTGTTGGTAGATCTCGAGGACCGGTTTGGCCAGCCCTACTCTAGGGGAATCCTAGTTAGAAACAGTTTAACTGATATATAAAAACGCTGACGGCCTCACTGGGGCTCTGCAGTATTGGTGTGTGGGTGTCCTCTCTTACTATTTGTCTCCTCTCACATGCAATAGGGCAGGCTTGTTTGTAACTCAGTCTGTGTTGTATGTGTTATTGTGTGTTACTCCATAATGGTGAAACAAAAATTATGCAGTGTATGTAATGCCAGATTCTCCTCTCCCTCATTTGGCGCCTTATAATGTGAGCAGTGTAGTCAGTCATCACAAAATGCTGACAATGTGGGAGTGAGTCACGAGCCCTCCTGGTTGGGGGCTATCAAAAATATGATGTCTGTTATGTCACCTCAATTAACTGCTAATGCCAATAAAACACAAGAACTGCAACAAGCAGTAGCAAGTCTAGCTGCCAGGGCTGATGCCCCCATCCCCCACTGTCTACTACAGGTGCACATAAACGTGCTTTACCTGCACTCCTATCAGATACTGATGATGATATACAGGATGATGTGGACCCCATAAGTGGGAACTCCACCCCTGCACAGGGTATTAAACCCCTCATTTTTGCTATAAGGTATGTGCTAAAGCTCCACCTGGAAGACGCTACAAATCAGCAGTCCTTTTTCCTCCCACAAGACAAATTGACAGTCACTTTTCCTGATTCCAAGGAATTAGATGATTTGTTGAAATTAGCCTGGAAAACTCCTGATAAAAAATATCGGGTGTCAAAACGATTTTGCATACCTTTCCCTTTGCCCCTGAAGGCAGAAAGTTCTGGGAAGAATCTCCAGCTGTAGATGTCTCTCTTTTGCCTTTCCAAAAAGGCGGTACTCCCTGTCTCAGGATCCTTTACAGTAAAGGACCCGGGGGTATAGGAAAATTGAGGCCACACTGAAATCTATATACACTGCTGCGGGAGTATCTCAAAGACCAGTAATAGCAGGTTGCTGGATGACGCATGCAATTCATTCATAGGCTACTCAAATTCAGGAGGGTCTTTTGGGGAATATGACCCTGTTTACTACAGTTACTTTCCTCAAACACATCCAGGACACAGCTAGAGTCCTCTGTGACTCCCTAAAAGAGATTGGCAATATTAATGCTAGGACCACTGCTATGGCTGTATCTGCACGCAGAGCCATATAGTTGCGTCAGTGGATTGCAGACGCTGACTCCAAACACAGTGTGGAATGTCTTCCCTTTACAGGTGAATGACTCTTCGGAGGTGAATTGGACGCATGGATTTCCAAGGCTACTGCTGGAAAATCCATGTTTCTTCCCTCTGGGGCTCCCCCTGCTAGACGTACCTACCCGGTACCGTCTACCCAGTCCTCTCGGTCCCACAGATTTCGATCTAGGACCAGGGGTGCCTTCAGCGCAGCTAGAGGCACCAGAGGTAAGCCTAAGAAACCAGCCGTTGCCGGCTCTCAGGAACAGAGCACCAGTTCAGCTTCCGCAAAAGCTTCAGCATGACGGTGCCCCCCTCCCCCGAGAGGATCTCGTGGTGGGAGCTCTGATACGTCACTTCAGCCACATCTGGAAAGGTTCTTGCCAGGATGTCTGGGTAAGAGACCTCATCTCTCAGGGTTACAAGCTGGAGTTCGACGGTGCTCCTCCCCAACGATTTTTCAAATCAAGCTTACCAGCTTTGGAAAATATGCGTGTTATGCTGCTACTGGCCATCACAAAGTTGGTCCACTCCCAGGTCATTGTTCCAGTGCCCCTGCATCAACAGGGATAAGGTTACTACTTCAGCCTATTCATAGTACCAAAGCCAGACGGGTCTGTGAGACCCATTTTGAATCCGAAGTCCTTGAATCCTTACCTGAAGGTTTTCAAATTCAAGATGGAATCTTTAAGAGCGGTGATCGCAGGCCTGGAACCACAGGAATTCCTGGTATCCCTGGATATCCCGATTTTGCCCTGCTGAACGATCACTACCAGTTCCAGGCGTTACCCTTTGGCCTGTCTACTGCTCCGAGGGTGTTCACGAAGGTGATGGCGGAAATGATGTTTTAACTCCGAGTCCATGGGGTCAACGTTGTCCCTTACTTGGACGATCTGCTAATAACAGTGAATTCCCTGGAGCTTCTCCTGCTCCATATACATTGCACGATACAACTTCTGTCTCACCACGGGTGGATCTTAAATCTCCAGAAGTCCCACTTGGACCCGTCTCAGCGGCTCCTGTTTCTGGGTATGTTACTAAATACTGTAGCACAACGAATATTCCTCTCAGAGGACAAAGCAAGAACGCTCCAGGAAATGGTTTGCATAGTTCTCCGACCTGCTCGAATATCCTTTCATCTTTGCTTAAAATTGTTGGGAAAGATGGTGGCCTCGTACGAGGCAATACAGTATGGAAGGTTCCATGCCAGACCCTTCCAGTTGGACATCCTGAAAAAATGGTCCGGTTCACATCTCCAGATGCACCGGATGATTCAGCTGTCGCCCCAGGCCAGGATTTCTCTCCTGTGGTGGCTACGGTCTTCCAATCTACTGGAAGGTCGACACTTGGGGATTCAGGATTGGGTCCTCCTCACGACAGATGCGGAAATGCAAGAGCACTGTCCGCAATCTTCATTCCTGGAGTGGACAACTGGGAAGCGGACTTCCTGAGTCGCCACGATCTCCACCCGGGGGAGTGGGGACTCTACCCTCAGGTGTTTCAACAGATCATCGACCGGTGGGGATGCCCACAGATTGCCATGATGGTGGCTCGTCTCAACAAGAAGCTTCACTGCTATTGCGCGCGGACCAGAGATCCTCAGGCGAACGCAGTGGATGCGCTCACATCGCCTTGGCCTTACCTATTTCCTCCGATTCTGTTGATCAAGACGATCAGACATCAAGGAGTGCAAGCAATCTTGATTGCCCTGGATTGGCCTCGAAGAGCGTGGTACGTGGCTCTCCTTGATATGTCTGTAGAAGACCCTTGGCCTCAGCCACTAAGAGGGAACTTCTTCAGCAAGGACCGTTCGTCTACCCGGACTTACGGCGACTTTGTTTGACGGCATGGAGGTTGAACGGAACATCCTAGCTCACAAAGGGCTTTACAAAAAGGTCATTGCCACTATAGTGCAAGCCAGAAAATCTGTGACGTCAAAACGCGATCATATCTGGCAGAGATATGTCTCCTGGTGCGAGGAACGCACATATCCATCTGCAGACTTTCACTTGGGAAGATTCCTTAGTTTCCTGCAAACTGGATAAAGGCTTACGTCTGGGATCCATTAAGGTCCAGATTTCAGCTCTTTCTGTCTTCTTCCAGAAGAAGTTGGCTCTATTGCCAGAAGTTCAGACCTTCTTGCAAGGGGTGCTTCACATACAACCTCCGTTTGTGCCACCTACGGCACCTTGGGATTTGGATGTGGTGTTACGTTTTCTACAGTCCTCCTGGTTTGAACCTCTGATGACGGTGGAAGACAAGTACCTCACGTGGAAGACGGTGATGTTACTGACCCTGGCTTCTGCTCGACGTGTCTCGACATTGGGGGCCTTATCGTGTAAAACTCCATACTTGGTCTTTTACAAGAACAGAGCAGAGCTCAGGCATAGATGGCAGTTCCTGCCGATGGTGGTCTCCGCTTTTCACTTGAATCAAACTATTGTGATTCCGTCCAGTTCTGGCACTTCTGCCCCTCTGGAGGCATTGGATGCAGTGCGAGCCTTGAAAATCTATGTCAGAAAGACTGATTCCTTATTCCTGCTCTATGATGCGCAGAAAAAGGGTTGCCCTGCTTCAAAGCAGTCCATTGCTCGTTGGATTCAACTTACTATCCAACAGGCATATGTGTCGGAAGCCTTACCTGTTCCTAAGTCTCTTTGAAGGCCCACTCTACTATATAGGTGTGCTCTTCCAGGGCGGCTGTTCGTGGAGTCTTGGCCCTGCAACTATGCTGAGCCGCTACCTGGTCTGGGAAGAACATCTTTGTGAAGATTGACAAGTTTGATACCCTAGCCAAAGAGGATACCCAGTATGGGCAAGTGGTGCTGCAGATGTCTCTGCACGTTCCCACACATTCTGGAAGCTTTGGGACATCCCCATTGTACTAATGTGTCCACAATATCCCTTATGGATACTAGAGAAAATTGGATTTTAATACCTACCGGTAAATCCTTTTCTCCTAGACCATAAGAGATATTGGGCGCCCGCCTCTGTGCGGTGACTTTTTGCAGGGTCTCTGTTCTGTGTTACCTGTTCAGCTATTGCTGTTATGTTGCCAGCCGTTGCTGGCCCTGTTATGTTATGGTGTGCTGGTGTGTAAATCTCACCACACTTATTGTTCTGTTCCTTCTCTCAAGTACAGACAGAGCCACCTTTATCTTAGCTTTTAATAGGATTAACTGAGCCAGGGCAGTCGGACTTAATACCCTGCTGTATTGGTCTCTATTGTATTGCAGCTGAGAATAATAGATGAAAGTCTTATGCTAATAAACCATGGTGTGCCTATGCACAACATAGAAGTCAATATAATCGTGGCTTCATCTGTATGTCATTTCTCCTTCGGGCACGGTTTACCTACAACTGCCTGTGGGAGTGGGCATAGAGGGGAGGAGCCAGCACACCCAGTGGAAGAAATTTAAAGTGAACTGGCTTCTTTGGACCACGTCTATACCCATCATACTAAGTTGTCCCCAATATCCCTTATGGACTACGAGAAAAGGATTTACCTGTAGGTATTAAAATCCTATTTTCCCTCCTTCCCTTACTTTTCTTTATTTTTATAGGTTGTGAAGCTCTTACAGAGTGGGAATATCTGCCTCCAGTTGGGCCAAGACCTCCCAAGGGTTTTGTTGGGCTAAAAAATGCTGGTGCTACATGCTACATGAACTCTGTAATTCAGCAGCTGTACATGATCCCTGCAATACGGAATGGTATTCTCGCTATTGAAGGCACTGGAACTGATGTTGATGATGACATGTCTGGGGATGAGAAACAGGACAATGAGGTAAATTTAGTGAGTTAATGATCTGTGGATGCAGAGTTGTGTACATTATGTAAATTAAAGGGTCTCTGGAATATTAGAAGTGGCATATTCAATTAAGAGTTCATGTTACAGTGCTTTTTGAATATAAAAAGGAATTTTTCAAGGAAATAGTTGCAAGGTGAGTCACTAATGATGCTGTAGATAATGACACAAAAACATGACTTCACTTCATTGTGTTTTGGTGTATTGCCAGATAGCCATCTGTAAACCGTTTTTTCTTTATTTTTTTCCTCCTCTTTGTAAAGACAAAACACAATTAGGTATATGCAATTGCGGTCGAATTCCGGCTGGAATTCGACCGTTTTTAAATTCGACACAATTCGACAGTCACTTACCCTCCCACCGGGACCCGAATTCGACATATTCAATAAAAAACGGATTCGACAGTCCCGCTGTCGAAAAACGGACCAATTGACGGATAGTGTGCGTCCTGGATTCGAGTTTTTGGACGGCACAAAAATGGTTAAACCCTGAAAAAATTGCGTGGGGTCCCCCCTCCTAAGCATAACCAGCCTCGGGCTCTTTGAGCCGGTCCTGGTTGTAAAAATAAGGGGGAAAAATTGACAGGGGATCCCCCGTATTTTTAGAACCAGCACCGGGCTCTGCGTCCAGTCCTGGTGCAAAAAATACGGGGGACAAAAGACGTAGGGGTCCCCCGTATTTTGAACACCAGCACCGGGCTCCACTAGCTGGAGAGATAATGCCACAGCCGGGGGACACTTTTATATCGGTCCCTGAGGCCGTGGCATTAAATCCCCAACTAGTCACCCGGGGCCGGGGTACCATGGAGGAGTGGGGTCCCCCAAGGGCCAGGGGTGAAGCCCGAGGCTGTGTCTCCTCCCCCCCCCCCCCCCCCCCCCCCCCATCCAAGGGCTGCGGATGGGGGGCTGATAGCCTAAAAGTATATTGTTTTTTGCAGCAGAACTACAAGTCCCAGCAAGCCTCCCCCGCAAGCTGGTACTTGGAGAACCACAAGTACCAGCATGCGGGGGGGAAACGGGCCCGCTGGTACCTGTAGTTCTACTGCAAAAAAAATACCCAAATAAAAACAGTACACGCACACCATGAAAGTAAAACTTTATTACATACATGCCGACACACACATACGTACCTATGTTCACACGCCGACTCTGTCCACGTCTCCAAGATGAATCCATGGGGTACCTGAAAATAAAATTATACTCACCAAAATCCAGTGTAGCATCTCTCGTCTTCTTTTTTGTAATCCACGTACTTGGCAAAAAAAACAAACCGCATTACCCGGACCACACACAGAAAGTGGTCCCATGTTTACACATGGGACCCCTTTCCCCGAATGCTGAGACCCCCCGTGACTCCTGTCACAGAGTGTCCCTTCAGCCAATCAGGGAGCGCCACGTCGTAGCACTCTCCTGATTGGCTGTGCGCGTCTGAGCTGTCAGACGGCACATCGCACAGCCGCTCCATTATCTTCAATGGTGGGAACTTTGCGGTCAGCGGTGAGGTCACTCGCGGTCAGCGGCTGACCGCGGGTAACCTCACCGCTGACCGCAAAGTTCCCACCATTGAAGATAATGGAGCGGTATGTGCTATGCGCGTCTGACAGCTCAGACGCGCACAGCTAATCAGGAGAGTGCCACGACGTGGCGCTCCCTGATTGGCTGAAGGGACCCTCTGTGACAGGAGTCACAGGCGGTCTCAGCATTCGGGGAAAGGGGTCCCATGTGTAAACACGGGACCCCTTTCAGTGCGTGGTCCGGGTAATGCGTTTTCTTTTTTTGCCAAGTACGTGGATTACAAAAAAAGAACAGGAAACAGCTACACTGGATTTTGGTGAGTATAATTTTATTTTCAGGTACACCGTGGATTCTACTTGGAGAAGTGGACAGAGGTCGGCGTGTGAACATAGGTACGTATGTGTGTGTCGGCATGTATGTAATAAAGTTTCTCTAACGTCCTAGTGGATGCTGGGGACTCCGTAAGGACCATGGGGAATAGCGGGCTCCGCAGGAGACTGGGCACTCTAAAGAAAGATTTAGTACTATCTGGTGTGCACTGGCTCCTCCCTCTATGCCCCTCCTCCAGACCTCAGTTCGAATCTGTGCCCGGCCAGAGCTGGGTGCTCCTAGTCTGCTCTCCTGAGCTTGCTAGAAAAGAAAGTATTGTCAGGTTTTTTATTTTCAGAGAGCTTCTGCTGGCAACAGACTCTCTGCTACGAGGGACTGAGGGGAGAGACGCAAACCTACTTACGGCAGCTAGGTAGCGCTTCTTAGGCTACTGGACACCATTAGCTCCAGAGGGATCGAACACAGGTACCTAACCTTGATCGTCCGTTCCCGGAGCCGCGCCACCGTCCCCCACGCAGAGCCAGAAGAACAGAAGCAGCAGAAGCATGAAGACATCGAAATCGGCGGCTTAAGACTCCTGTCTTCACTTAAGGTAGCGCACAGCACTGCAGCTGTGCGCCATTGCTCCCACAGTACACAGCACACTCCGGTCACTGTAGGGTGCAGGGGGGGGCGCCCTGGGCAGCAATTAAGTACCTTTTTGGCAAAAAGAGACATATATACAGTCTGGGACTGTATATATGCCCGAGCCCCCGCCATTTTTTACACATTAAAGCGGGACAGAAGTCCGCCGCTGAGGGGGCGGGGCCTTCTTCCTCAGCACACCAGCGCCATTTTCTCTTCACAGCTCCGCTGGAAGGACGCTCCCCAGACTCTCCCCTGCAGTATACAGGTGCATTAGAGGGTAAAAAAGAGAGGGGGGGGCACATAAATTTAGGCGCAGAGATATATTAACAGCAGCTACAGGGTAAACACTAAGGTACAGTGTAATCCCTGGGTTATATAGCACTGGGGTGTGTGCTGGCATACTCTCTCTCTGTCTCCCCAAAAGCCTTTGTGGGGTCCTGTCCTCAGTCAGAGCATTCCCTGTGTGTGTGTGCTGTGTCGGTACGCCTGTGTCGACATGTTTGATGAGGAAGGATACGTGGGGGCAGAACAAGTGCAGCTGAATGTGGTGACGGTGCCGACACCTGATTGGATGGATATGTGGAAGGTGTTAAATGATAATGTAAACTCCTTGCATAACAGATTGGATAAAACTGTAACCGTGGAACAGTCAGGGTCTCAACCCATGCCTGATCCTACAGCGCAGAGGCCGTCAGGGTCTCAAAAGCGCACACTATCCCAGATAGTTGACACAGATGTCGACACGGAATCTGACTCCAGTGTCGATGACGATGAGGCAAAGTTGCAGCCTAAAATGACTAAAGCCATCCGCTACATGATTGTAGCAATGAAGGATGTATTACACATTTCTGAGGAAAATCTTGTCCCTGACAAGAGGATTTATATGTATGGGGAGAAAAAGCATGAAGTGACTTTTTCCCCCTTCACATGAATTAAATGAATTATGTGAAAAAGCGTGGGATTCCCCTGACAGGAAGGTGATAGTTTCCAAGAGATTACTTATGGCGTATCCTTTCCCGCCAACGGACAGGTTACGCTGGGAATCCTCCCCTAGGGTAGACAAGGCGTTGACACGCTTGTCTAAGAAGGTGGCCCTGCCGTCTCCGGATACGGCCGCCCTAAAGGATCCTGCGGATAGAAAGCAGGAAGCTATCCTGAAGTCTGTTTATACACATTCTGGCACACTGCTGAGGCCAGCAATTGCTTCGGCCTGGATGTGTAGTGCGGTAGCTGCATGGACGGATACTTTGTCTGAGGAGATACCCTGGACAGGGACACTGTTCTACTGACCCTGGCACATATCAAGGATGCGGTCCTATATATGCGGGATGCCCAGAGGGACATTTGCCTGCTGGGCTCTAGAGTTAACGCAATGTCCATTTCTGCCAGAAGGGTCTTATGGACTCTGCAATGGACAGGGGATACCGACTCTAAAAAACACATGGAGGTTTTACCTTATAAGGGTGAGGAATTGTTTGGGGACGGTCTCTCGGACCTAGTTTCTACAGCTACGGCTGGGAAGTCAAATTTCTTGCCTTATGTCCCTCCACAACCTAAGAAAGCACCGTATTACCAAATGCAGTCCTTTCGTTCTCAGAAGAGCAAGAAGGTCAGAGGTGCGTCCTTTCTTGCCAGAGGCAGGGGTAGAGGAAAAAAGCTGCACCTTGCAGCTAGTTCCCAGGAACAAAAGTCTTCCCCGGCTTCCACTAAATCCACAGCATGACGCTGGGGCTCCACAGGCGGAGCGTCTCCGACATTTCAGCCACCAGTGGGTTTGCTCACAGGTGGATCCTTGGGCTATACAAATTGTGTCTCAGGGATACAGGCTGGAATTCGAGGTGATGCCCCCTCACCGTTACCTAAAATCGGCCTTACCAACTTCCCCCATGGAAAGGGAGATAGTGTTGGCGGCAATTCACAAACTTTTTCTCCAGCAGGTGGTGGTAGAGGTTCCCCCCCTTCAACGGGGAAGGGGCTACTATTCCACTATGTTTGTGGTACCGAAACCGGACGGTTCGGTCAGACCCATTTTAAATTTAAAATCCCTGAACATTTATCTGAAGAAATTCAAGTTCAAAATGGAATCGCTCAGAGCGGTCATTGCAAGCCTGGAGGAAGGGGATTTTATGGTGTCTCTGGACATCAAGGATGCTTACTTGCATGTCCCCATTTATCCGCCTCATCAGGAGTACCTCAGGTTTGTGGTACGGGACTGTCATTACCAATTCCAGACGTTGCCGTTTGGCCTGTCCACGGCACCGAGAGTTTTTACCAAGGTGATGGCGGAAATGATGGTGCTCCTTCGGAAGCAAGGGGTTACAATTATCCCTTACTTGGACGATCTCCTCATAAAGGCGAGGTCCAGGGAGCAGTTGCTGATCAGCGTAGCACACTCTCAGGAAGTGTTGCGTCAGCACGGCTGGATTCTGAACATTCCAAAGTCGCAGCTGATTCCTGCGACGCGTCTGCCCTTCTTGGGCATGATTCTGGACACAGACCAGAAGAAGGTGTTTCTCCCGGAGGAGAAGGCTCAGGAGCTCGTGACTCTGGTCAGAGACCTCCTAAAGCCAAAACAGGTGTCGGTGCATCACTGCACGCGATTCCTGGGAAAGATGGTGGCGTTATACGAAGCCATTCCCTTCGGCAGGTTCCATGCGAGGATCTTTCAGTGGGATCTGCTGGACAAGTGGTCCGGATCGCATCTTCAGATGCATCGGATGATCACCCTGTCCCCCAGGGCCAGGGTGTCTCTTCTGTGGTGGCTACAAGGTGCTCACCTCCTCGAGGGCCGCAGATTCGGCATACAGGACTGGGTCCTGGTGACCACGGATGCAAGCCTCCGAGGGTGGGGGGCAGTCACTCAAGGAAGAAACTTCCAAGGGTTGTGGTCAAGTCAGGAGACTTGGCTGCACATAAATATCCTGAAGCTACGGGCCATATACAACGCCCTGAGTCAAGCGGAGCCTCTGCTTCGAGACCAACCAGTACTGATTCAGACAGACAACATCACGGCAGTCGCTCATGTAAACCGCCAGGGCGGCACAAGAAGCAGGGTGGCAATGGCGGAAGCCACCAGGATTCTTCGTTGGGCGGAGAATCACGTGCAAGCACTGTCAGCAGTGTTCATTCCGGGAGTGGACAACTGGGAAGCAGACTTCCTCAGCAGGCACGACCTCCACCCGGGAGAGTGGGGACTTCATCAAGAAGTCTTCACGCAGATTGTAAGTCGGTGGGAACTGCCACAGGTGGACATGATGGCGTCCCGCCTCAACAAAAAGCTAAAAAGGTATTGCGCCAGGTCAAGGGAACCTCAGGCGATAGCTGTGGACGCACTGGTAACACCGTGGGTGTTTCAGTCGGTCTATGTGTTTCCTCCTCTTCCTCTCATACCCAAGGTACTGAGAATCGTAAGGAAAAGAAGAGTGAAAACAATACTCATTGTTCCGGACTGGCCAAGAAGGACTTTGTACCCGGAACTGCAAGAAATGCTCACAGAGGACCCATGGCCTCTGCCTCTCAGACAGGACCTGTTGCAACAGGGGCCCTGTCTGTTCCAAGACTTGCTGCGTTTGACGGCATGGCGGTTGAACGCCGGATCCTAGCAGAAAAGGGCATTCCGGAAGCAGTTATTCCTACGCTGATAAAGGCTAGGAAGGACGTGACAGCAAAACATTATCACCGTATATGGCGAAAATATGTTGCTTGGTGTGAGGCCAGGAAGGCCCCTACAGAGGAATTCCAGCTGGGTCGATTCCTGCACTTCCTACAGTCAGGTGTGACTATGGGCCTAAAATTAGGGTCCATAAAGGTCCAGATTTCGGCCCTATCCATTTTCTTTCAAAAAGAACTGGCTTCACTGCCTGAGGTTCAGACGTTTGTTAAGGGAGTGCTGCATATTCAGCCTCCTTTTGTGGCACCTTGGGATCTTAACGTGGTCTTGGCTTTCCTGAAATCCCGCTGGTTTGAGCCACTTAAGACAGTGGAGCTAAAGTATCTCACGTGGAAAGTGGTCATGCTGTTGGCCCTAGCCTCAGCTAGGCGTGTGTCAGAATTGGCGGCTTTGTCATGTAAAAGCCCCTACCTGGTTTTCCATATGGATAGGGCAAAATTGCGAACTCGTCCGCAGTTTCTGCCAAAGGTGGTGTCATCTTTTCATCTGAACCAACCCATTGTGGTGCCTGCGGCTACTCGTGACTTGGAGGATTCCAAGTTGCTTGATGTAGTCAGGGCTTTGAAGATCTATGTTGCCAGGACGGCTGGAGTCCGGAAAACTGACTCGCTGTTTATCCTGTATGCATCCAACAAGCTGGGTGCTCCTGCTTCAAAGCAAACCATTGCTCGCTGGATCTGTAACACGATTCAGCATGCTCATTCTGCGGCTGGATTGCCGCATCCAAAATCAGTGAAAGCCCATTCCACAAGGAAGGTGGGCTCTTCTTGGGCGGCTGCCCGAGGGGTCTCGGCATTACAGCTTTGCCGAGCTGCTACTTGGTCGGGTTCAAACACATTTGCAAAGTTCTACAAGTTTGATACCCTGGCTGAGGAGGACCTGGTGTTTGCCCATTCGGTGCTGCAGAGTCATCCGCACTCTCCCGCCCGTTTGGGAGCTTTGGTATAATCCCCATGGTCCTTATGGAGTCCCCAGCATCCACTAGGACGTTAGAGAAAATAAGAATTTACTCACCGGTAATTCTATTTCTCGTAGTCCGTAGTGGATGCTGGGCGCCCGTCCCAAGTGCGGACTTTCTGCAATACGTGTATATAGTTATTGCTTAACAAAGGGTTATGGTTGTGTAGCATCGGTTGAGGGATGCTCAGTTGTTGTTCATACTGTTAACTGGGTAAGTTTATCACAAGTTGTACAGTGTGATTGGTGTGGCTGGTATGAGTCTTGCCCTGGATTCCAAAATCCTTTCCTTGTAATGTCAGCTCTTCCGGGCACAGTTTCCTTAACTGAGGTCTGGAGGAGGGGCATAGAGGGAGGAGCCAGTGCACACCAGATAGTACTAAATCTTTCTTTAGAGTGCCCAGTCTCCTGCGGAGCCCGCTATTCCCCATGGTCCTTACGGAGTCCCCAGCATCTACTACGGACTACGAGAAATAGAATTACCGGTGAGTAAATTCTTATTTTTACTATCATGGTGTGCGTGTACTGTTTTTATTTGGGTATTTTTTTGCAGTGGAACTACAGGTACCAGCGGGCCCATTTCCCCCCTCGCATGCTGGTACTTGTGGTTCTCCAAGTACCAGCTTGCTGGAGAGGCTTGCTGGGACTTGTAGTTCTGCTGCAAAAAACAATATTCTTTTATTTGACACAAGGCTATCAGCCCCCTATCCGCAGCCCTTGGATGGGGGGGACAGCCGCGGGCTTCACCCTTGGCCCTTGGGTGGCTGGAGGGGGGGACCCCTTGATTTAAGGGGTCCCCACTCCTCCAGGGTACCCCGGCCAGGGGTGACTAGTTGGGGATTTAATGCCACGGTCGCAGGGACCGATATAAAAGTGTCCCCAGGCTGTGGCATTATCTCTCCAGCTAGTGGAGCCCGGTGCTGGTGTTAAAAATACGGGGGATCCCTACGTCTTTTGTCCCCCGTATTTTTTGCACCAGGACCGGACGCAGAGCCCGGTGCTGGTTCTAAAATTACGGGGGATCCCCTGTCAATTTTCCCCCCGTATTTTTACAACCAGGACCGGCTCAAAGAGCCCGAGGCTGGTTATGCTTAGGAGGGGGGGACCCCACGCATTTTTTTTTCTTGATTTTAACCCATTCCCACTGAAAACCATGCTCTCTCTATTTTAGTCAGTTACAAAAAAAAAATTTTTTTAGACAAACCAAGTAGATACTCCCTTCTAATATAACTAGATATGCTATTAGCAACAACAAAAACATGTTTTTAAACATTTTTATTAGATTCCGCCAGCAAAGTGAGGCGGAATGAAATTGACTAAATTACTGTCAAAAAGCACTGTTGTCGAATCGACATTCTTCAATTGAATATACTTTTGTCGAAAAGCCGCATTTTTAACATTGCAGACATGTCGAATTTTAGTAAATGTCGAATTGCAAAAAGTCGAATCTGAAACGGCAGGTTTTTTGTCGAAAAGTACTGTATTGCATTGTCGAATCTAATTCGACATGTTTTTTTTGTCGAAAATGCCCCGTTTTTCGACTTTTGCGGCAATTCGACCGCAATTGCATAGACCCCAATGTCTGACTTGGACACTAAATGAGGTGTAATCGAGCATAACACACTTTTGTGAAACTTGATTCTGATTTTTAATTTTATTGTTTCTTTATTATGCTTATATATTATACAAGTCATGGTACTGTTTTGACTGCATGAAAAATGCATTTGAGGGATTAAGTCTGGAATTGCAGCATTACTCAGTTTTTTTGCACCTTTTATATTCACTATATAAATTGTACTCTACAGTTTTCGTAAAAAAAAAAATATATATATATATTTGACAGAGCAATGTAGACCCACGAGATGATGTCTTTGGATACCCCCACCAATATGATGACAAGCCCTCCCTGAGCAAAACAGAGGATAGGAAAGAGTACAATATTGGTGTGCTGAGACATCTGCAAGTTATCTTTGGCCATTTGGCAGCATCCAGATTACAGTACTACGTTCCAAGAGGATTTTGGAAGCAGTTCAGGTTTGTTAAATTCTGCTTTGGTATCAACTTGTTCTGTTTACTTTAACTTTATTGGTGTGTTAGGGGTCTATTTACTAAGCTTTAGATGCAGATAAAGTGGACGGAGATAAAGTACCAGCCAACCAGCTCCTAACTCATATCACAGGCTGTGTTTAAAAAATGACCGTTAGGAGCTCATTGGCTGGTTCTTTATCTCTGTCCACTTTATCTCCATCCAATGCTTAGTAAATATACCCCTTAGTTCTTTATTTCAACTTTTACAAATACAACCCTTTTTTGTATTTTTCTTTCATTTGGAAGCGCTGCTTTTTTTTATGCAGTCCTGATCAACACTGCTTTATGTATTGTGTAGCTTCATTATATCTAAATAAAAACAAGTTGCTCAAGAACATAAAGCATTTAAGTAAGTACAGGTTGAGTATCCCTTATCCAAAACGCTTGGGACCAGAGGTATTTTGGATATGGGATTTTTCCGTATTTTGGAATAATTGCATACCATAATGAGATATCATGGCGATGGGACCCAGGTCTAAGCACAGAATGCATTTATGTTTTATATGCACCTTATACACACAGCCTGAAGGTCATTTTAGCCAATATTTTTTATAACTTTGTGCATTAAACAAAGTGTGTCTACATTCACACAATTCATTTTTTTCATATACACCTTATATACACAGTCTGAAAATCATTTAATACAATATTTTTAATAACTGTGTGTATTAAACAAAGTTTGTGTACATTGAGCCATCAGAAAACAAAAGTTTCACTATCTCACTCTCGCTCAAAAAAGTCTGTATTTCGGAATATTTCGGATATTTGGATATGGGATACTCAACCTGTACTAGTTGGGTGAGGGCACATATGATCTAATATATTCCCATTGACAGGTCAGTGTCATGGTTCGTTTTTTTTTTCCATTGCTACTGCTACCATTGTTCCATTGGAGGCCTATTAGATATTTTTATTTTTTTTAAGCTTTTTACATGTTCAGCCACTTGTGCTTATACTAATGTGTAGACTCTGCATGGTATATTTGCTAAGGTGCAGGTTTTTAGAAGTGGAGATGTTGCCCATAGCAACCAGTCAGATTCTAACTATTCTCTTCTAGAAAGGGCTAGATAAAGGAAAAGTAGAATCTGGTTGCTTTGGGCAACAGTTTCTGTTGTCTTATGACTGCAGGTTTGTGAGATTCTGGTATTCCAGCGTATACACTGGTGAACCCACATTGACTACAACTCCACTAAAAGTATTCCTGTTTACAGAAGTAGTTGTGTGTAAATTGTATTGCATTAGAGTATAACTTAAATTTGAGAGTTACCAGTTTTGTTATTTGAGGGTTATTAACAGTGCAGTGTATAGGCATTTTATTATAGGCATTATTCATATTATAGGCATTTATAGCTTCGGGAGGAATTAGTTAATCCAAAACTGCAAGCACTACTAGTTCAAATCTGCTGTAACCAGTTCCTGTAGTTGCTAGTCCAGTAACCAAAATTCAAGTGAAGCAGCAGCAGAAGTCATCAAAACCCTTTTGATTTTGTGAAAGAGGCTTATTTAAAAACTGCATAGTATGCATCTGATGCCTTGCCAAAATAGCCGATGCCATTATATCATTGCTCTTAGGCATAGGACACTCACATGACCAAACTGTTACACACATTTGATACTTGTTAAATACTGGACTATTTACTGTGACAAGTCATTTTGGTAGTTTAACTGCAAAGGCTTTTCAGGTTGAAATTGATTCTCCGTATAAACACTTATATTGTTCTAGGGCTTTATAAGTTTAATAGTTACAGGCTCCAGATACAACGTTAATGTTTTAATTGCAACATGGATGTCCCCTTTCCTGTAACAGCTTTGAGACTGTCCAGAATGATAATTTGGAAGCCGGTTTTTTGTTGTTTTTTTTGTGTGTGTTTTATATTGACTGAGTGGGTCAGCGATTTTCTTTTGTCCATGATTTATTACTCGTACAAATTTATTTTCACAGGATAAAGCTTTAATTGAAGACTAGTATTCTTTCAGTTGCCTCCAGTGAACACAGGATAGTAACGCTGCAGCTGCACTTATAAATGATTTGAGCTGTAAAGAGCAATCTTATGCTTTTTAAAAGTTGTGTACGTTTCCCTTAATCTCAGTAAAATGCTAAAACCTAATCTTAGATACACTTACACGATCTGTAATATATCAGCAGACATTTTAATATAACTAGTTACCAGCCTGTCAAAATGATGACATGATAAAAGCAATGTCACGCTGGTGGTTGTGTAAGACCAAACGGAGCTACAGTAGAGCTGCTCCGTCGGGCGCCATTTAGTGGCTGCCGGCCTGCAAAATATCAAAAGTTCTGAAGGATGGAGAAAAGGAAGAGTGGATAAAGCTGCCCATAGCAACCAATAATTTTCCAAGTGCATACTATAAAATGATAGGTAAAACCTGATTGTTAACTACAGGCAACTTCTCCACTCTTTAGAAGGTTTGATGCATCTCGTTCGTTAAGTGTTAAGATGTTTGTTGTAACTTGTAACACTTATTTTATCCCATTTAATAAAAGGCAAACACTGCTCCTCAACCTCTATGGGGGGAAATTAAGTGTATCTCCCCCATTGTGACTTTGGTATGACCAGCTTTTTACGAAGCTTTTGAAAGCAAGGCTAGAACAGGCAGAAGTGGATTCTACTTTAAGATTTTTATTCCTCATGTTGCTACTAAATCTAATTTTTTCAAACATTTAACCATTGGTACAGTTGTGTATTGACGTTGTTTTTTCTTCTCAGGCTTTGGGGAGAACCAGTTAACCTTCGGGAGCAACATGATGCTTTAGAATTTTTTAATTCACTGGTTGACAGTTTAGACGAAGCTTTAAAAGCATTAGGTCACCCAACTATGCTAAGCAAAGTTTTAGGTGGATCCTTTGCTGATCAAAAAATTTGTCAAGGATGCCCCCATAGGTAAGTGTCCCAATATGGATGACATTTAGAGTATACAATATTTTTATATTTTAAAGACAACCCTGTTAGCACTGATTTTAATTGATGACTTTCACGTATTTTGTACACAGATTTTGTAACATGAAGCTAGTTGTAATGAATAAATGGTTTGCGCCTTCCTGAATATTGCTAGTCAATTGATAAATGTTTTTGCATGTTTAGGTACGAATGTGAAGAGTCTTTTACTACCTTGAATGTAGATATTAGGAACCATCAAAATCTTCTTGACTCAATGGAGCAGTATGTCAAAGGAGACCTGCTGGAAGGTGCAAACGCATATCACTGTGAAAAGTGCAACAAAAAAGTGAGAATATTAATGTCTGGGTTTTTTTTTTTTTTTACAAAGGAGAACTCATTAGAACTTTATTACCCTATAAATGTACCGTCATGTGCATGTATGTATATATTTGGCCATTGTTGTATGTATAAACTCTAATGACCCAGTGATCCTGGTGGCCATGTAATTATATATGGTAGACTATACTTACCGTTAAATCCTTTTCTCTGAATCTGGGTGGGGGATACTGGACCATGGTTTTGAAGTTTAGGACTGCAGGAGCTGGCTCTTAATCTAAAATGATAGCTTTAACCCTAAGCTCCTCCACTCTGCATCTCCAGCATGCCAGTAGAACTTTAAAAGAGCCCTGCAGTGAGAAGTCGTAAATTAGTGAACCCGTTAGAACAACACTAAAACAAAACAGGACATTTAAAACAAAACAGTAAGGAAAATGACTATCAAGACAACACTGCACAACTGAGTGTGAGGGAGGGAACACAGTGTTCCCCAGCCACATTCAGAGAAAATAATTAATCTGCAAGTACCAAAATCCCCTTTTCTTCGTCATCCATCATGGGGGGCATTGGACCATGGGACTTTCAACAGCCAACCCCAGGGAAGATAACACTCAGGCTGCCTGACTGAGCATTCCCTCAGTGTTGCTAGAGTAACTGGGCATTGCCGGATGCAAAAACATTCAAAATAAGGAAAATTAGTGCACAGGGGTCCAGGTAGTTGCCCGGAAGACTCATTTTGTGGATTACCCCACTGCCCTAGTACAATGCGCGCACACATGGTCCAGCACCTGTCACCCCGCACCAGAATAAATCTAAATGAGGAATGAACAGATTATCTTGCAATTGTCTGCACTGTAGCCAACCAACCAGGTTTCTGAGCATTATAAAGAACAAGCGAGTAATCTGTGTGACAGACTGAAGAAGGTTTGTTTAAGTAGATTCGCAGGGCCCGGACAATAGCTAACAGAGACAGATCGTCATGGAAGTACAAAGTCGTTGATGGAGAAAGCACTGAAAGACAATTTCCTGGTTCAAGAGGAAAGCCAAAACAACCGTAGGTTGGAACGAGTGAACCATACATGGAACCGCCTCAGCATCATGAAATTAAGAAATTGCAGCCTGCAAGCCAAAGCTCCCAACCCGAACTGAGGCAGTGGCCATACAAGAAGACCAACTACCAAGTTGGGCAGTACGGATGGTGTAGTGGTTAGCATTAATGCCTCACAGCGTTGAGGTCATGGGTTCTATTCCCACCATGGCTCTAACTATGTGGAGTTTGTATATTCTCCCCGTACTTGCGTGGGTTTCCTCCTGGAACTCCGGTTTACTCCTACAATCCAAAAATATACTGGTAGGTTAATTGGATCCCAACAAAATTAACCCTAGCGTGAATGTGTTTGCGTGTACATGTGGTAGGGAATATAGATTGTAAGCTCTACTGGGGCAGGGACTGATGTGAATGACCACATATTCTCTGGAATATGCGTGCGCTGTATAAATGACTGGTAATAAATAAGCAACAAATTCAAAGGCTCAAGAGAGCCGGCTTAAGAGCCAAGAGGACCACGTTAACATCCCACATTGCTTTCAGCAGATGAAACGGTGGTTAAATCCACAACACACCTTGGAAAAGGGTTTTGAAGTTATAGTAGAAGAGCCAGACACCGCTGGAAATAAAGTGACAAAGCCGAAAACTGCACTTACAAGAAACAAAGCTGTAAATTAGATTCCACACCTCGCTGACTGAAGGCCAAGAAATGAGGCAGGCGAAACTTGAAAGTATGAAACCTGTTCACATAAGTTGTAGATCTTTCTGACTCAGTGGTAATTGCGCATTGAAACTGGTTTCCGGGCCCCATAACATAGTACGGACCACCAAAGGAGGAGAACCCTTAGCTGTCAAGAGCCTGGCCCCAAAAGCCAAGCCAGCAAGCTAACCGAGGAAGGTCTACTTGCACAAATGAACCCTGCAGCTGCCAATCTGGCCATAGTAGAAATCACCACCCGGGCCCCACTGACAGTTTAAAAATGTCGCCGAAGCCCAACCTGTGTGGTCAGTATAGAGCCACTAGGAGTACAGTTACCCTGTGAGTCTTGACTCTTCTGTGCACCCGAGTCAACATTGGAATCAGGGGTCATTGGGTCCCTGCACCTCACGCATAACTGGGAACCTTGAAGATGCGAGAAGAGACCGTGAGGTCTTACGCCTGAAGACTCCACTTCCAACCAGCTGTTGAAAGACCCCTGGATGGAGTGACCACACCCCTGGAAGAAACATTGTTTTTCTTAGGAAGTCTACCTCCCCGTTTTTCACTCGGAACATGATCACCGATATTACCGGATAAAGACCTCTGCCGAGGAGAGAATGCTAGATGCCTCCGTCATAGCCCCCGTGCTCCTGGTGCTTTCCTGATGATTTATGTACACCACCACCACCAAGGTGTTGTCAAACTAAATCCGCACTCCAACCAAGGAGACTCATGTTCGGGATAACAATGACCAAAGCTGGGGTGACAAAGGATAGTCCATGCGGGATCAGTATGATATACCAACGTCCGACATGCCGGCCGTCAGGATACAGACAGCGGCATCCCGGCCATCAGTATGCCGGCAGCGGGGCAAGCACAAAGAGTCCCCTTGCAGGCTCGCCACAGGTTCTATTCCCATTCTATGGGTGTCGTGGACACCCACGAGTGGGAATAGCCCCTTTTAGCCAGGATTCCGTCAGTCGGCATTGTCAGCAGTCGGGATTCCGGGGGTCTGTATCCTGACCTCTGGGATCTCGACCGTCAGCAAATGAACTGCATCCTGTCCATTCAGCAGCAGCAGATCAGTGACAAATGCTGGCAGACAGGATGAGAAGCTGAGACGGAAGAGACTTTGTGCATTCCGTCCAATTCTGGTGAATCGCCCACTATAATTCCCGTGAGCAAAACCAGGAGTATGGAATGGTCTTGAAGGTGTAGACCAATGGTGCCCAGCAATTTCATGCACAGCATGGAAGGACGAGGCACCTACAGCACCATTGGGATCTAATCCTGGAGGGTCTGTGCACTGGACAGCAGCAGGGACACTTGCTGTAAAAAGGTGTCAAAGACCACCCCCACCAACAGCAGGCGCTGACAAGGTATCTGCTGTGGCTTCTCCAAATTCATAATTCAGCTGTGATTCAGAAGTACCGATACCATGTGGTACAGGTGCACCTGCAACTGGATAGCCGAATAGGACTCCAGAACCAAAGTGTCTAAATCCACAATACCTTACATTTGTGAAAATAAGTTGGACCGTGGCCAAAGCTGACGGCAGGTCCTGCAACTGATAAGGAGCCGACATTACTGAACTAGAGAAGAGAACAACTTGCCCATGTAGGAACACGAAGGTAAGCGACACTTATGCCGAGCAGGGCCATAATCTGTTGTCCTTCATGCCACAGAACACCAGTCGAAGAGGATCCACCCAAAATCTGGTGTTGAAGGTGTTAAGATTCAGAATCTGTTGGAAGGAGCCGTTCCGCTTCTGAACAAGGTATAGGTTAGAAAGAGAAAAAGGCAGAAGCTGAGGAGAAAATGGTCGAGTCAGTTGAATAAAGGGGCAAAACTTTTTTCAACTATATAAGTGAAAGGAGAAAATCATATGGAGGAATAAGAAGACTTAAGATGCTGATTGAGAGCTGGCATTACTGAACTAGAGGAGAGAACTTGGTTTAGGGAGACAATAGCAGATCATCTAAATGTATTTCTCTTACGTCCTAGAGGATGCTGGGGACTCCGTAAGGACCATGGGGTATAGACGGGCTCCGCAGGAGATAGGGCACCTAAAAAGAACTTTGACTATGGGTGTGCACTGGCTCCTCCCTCTATGCCCCTCCTCCAGACCTCAGTTAGATTCTGTGCCCAGAGGAGAAAGGGTACACTGCAGAGAGCTCTCCAGAGTTTTCTGTTTTAAAAGAGTTTTGTTAGGTTTTTTTATTTTCTGGGAGTCCTGTTGACAACAGGCTCCCTGCATCGTGGGACTGAGGAGAGAGAAGCAGGGCTGGCTTTACGGTTGGGCTCTGTTTCTAGGCTACTGGACACCATTAGCTCCAGAGGGTGTCGGAACACAGGTCTCACCTGGGGTTCGTCCCGGAGCCGCGCCGCCGTCCTCCTCACAGATGCCGAAGATAGAAGCCGGGTGAGTATGAGAAGGCAGAAGACATCAGGCGGCAGAAGACATCAGATCTTCATGAGGTAAGGCGCGCAGCGGTAAGCTGCGCGCCATTGCTCCCACTATACACACACAGAGCAGCACTGAAGGGTGCAGGGCCCTGGGGGGGGCGCCCTGGGCAGCAATATTCCTCACTTCTGGGCATGTTAAGATGGATTAGGCTGCGGAGGCAGTAAATCCAAGAATCCCCCGCCATTTTAATAAAAAAGCACTGGGACCGAAGCCCGCCGTCGGGTGGGCGGGGCTTGATTTTCAGCACTAACCAGCGCCATTTTCTCCACAGAGGCTGCATGCTGAACGCTGGCTCCCTGGTCTCTCCCCTGCTGAACTTCACAGGCTGGAAAAAAGAGGAGGGGGGCACATTGGCGACGCAGTGAGTGGGAATTGGAATATTATTATAGAAAAAAGCGCTAAAAGGTGTGTGCTGGCATACTCTCTCTCTGTCTCTCCTAAGGGCCTGGTTGGGGTTTTGTCCCCTTGTAGGTTAATCCCTGTGTGTGTGTGTGGGGTGTCTGTACGTGGTGTCGACATGTCTGAAGCGGAAGGCTTCTCCAAGGAGGAGGTGGAGCAAATGAGTGATGTGTCCCCGTCGGTTGTGCCGACTCCGGAATGGATGGACATGTGGCATATGTTGAATGCAAGTGTGGCATCTTTATATAAAAGGCTTGATAAGGCTGAATTAGGGGGGACATCAGGGGGTCAATCCTCGGATTGGACCAACTCACAGGGCCCGTCGGGGTCTCAAAAGCGTCCCTTAACACACGACACTACTACCGACACGGATTCTGATTCCAGTGTCGACTATGACGAAGTAAAATTGCACCCTAGGGTGACTAAAACCATTCAGTGTATGATTGTGGCAATAAGGGATGTGTTGCATATTGAGGATGAACCCTCGGTCCCCGACACAAGGGTACACATGTTTAAGGAAAAGAAACAGATTATTAATTTTCCCACATCTCATGAATTAAATGATTTCTTTGGAAAAGCTTGGGAGACTCCGGAAAAGAGACCGCAGATCCCCAAAAGAATTTATATGGCATACCCCTTCCCTAAGCAGGACAGGGGGATTTGGGAATCACCCCCCACTGTGGACAAGGCCCTGACGCGCTTGTCCAAGAAAGTGGCGCTACCGTCTCCTGACACAGCGGCCCTTAAGGACCCTGCCGATCGCAGGCAAGAAACTACCTTAAAGTGTATTTATTCTCATACGGGTGCTGTGCGAAGACAGACAATTTCGTCGTCATGGGTGTGTAGCGCAATTGCAGCTTGGACAGATGAGCTGACAGATCAATTTGATAATATGGATAAGGATACTATATTCTTAACTCTAGCCCATATTAAAGACGCAGTCTTATTTATGAGGGATGCTCAAAGGGACATTGGACTGCTAGCTTCTAGGGCCAATGCCATGTCTATCTCGGCGAGAAGATCCTTATGGACTCGCCAATGGACGGGTGATGCGGATTCCAAAAAACATATGGAAGTACTACCCTATAAGGGTGATGTATTGTTTGGGGATGGGCTGACGGACCTGGTTTCCACAGCTACAGCAGGTAAATCAAATTTTTTACCATATATTCCCCAACACCAAAAGAAAGTAACACCCTATCAGATGCAGTCCTTTCGGTCGCACAAGTCCAGAAGAGTTCGGGGATCCTCTTTCCTCGCCAGAGGTAAGGGCAGAGGCAAAAGAGCACCTGCTTCGGCAGGTGCCCAGGACCAAAAGTCCTCCCCGGCTGCTCCAAAACCCACAGCATGACGCTGGGGCTCCCCTGAGGGAGCCCGCACTGGTGGGGGTACGTCATCGACGTTTTAGTCAGACCTGGGTCAGATCAGACCTGAATCCCTGGGTGTTGGAAATAGTTTCCCAGGGGTACAAACTGGAATTCGAGGAGGTGTCCCCGCGCCGATTTTTGAAATCTGCTCTACCAGCTTCCACATCGGAAAGGGATGTAGTGTTAGCTGCAATTCAAACGCTGTGTATACAGCAAGTGATAATCAAGGTTCCCCTGCACCAGCAGTGAAGAGGTTACTACTCAACCCTATTTGTGGTACCGAAACCGGACGGTTCGGTCAGACCTATTTTGAATCTGAAATCCCTAAACCTGTACATAAAAAGATTCAAATTCAAAATGGAATCACTCAGAGCGATAATAGCCAACATGGAGGAGGGGGAGTTTATGGTGTCTCTGGACATAAAGGATGCGTACCTGCATGTCCCCATATATGCCCCCCATCAGGAGTACCTGAGATTCGCTGTACAGGATTGTCATTACCAATTTCCACGGGCCCGAAGATTTTCACCAAGATAATGGCGGAAATGATGGTGGTCCTGCGCAAGCATGGAGTCACAATTATCCCATACTTGGACGATCTCCTGATAAAAGCGAGATCATGGGAGAAATTGCTGGGCAGTGTGGCGCTCTCTCTGAGAGTGCTCCAGCAACACGGTTGGATTTTAAATCTACCGAAGTCACAGTTGATTCCGACAACTCGACTACCGTTCCTAGGTATGATACTGGATACGGAACAAATGAAGGTCTTCCTCCCAATAGAGAAAGCCCAGGACATCCAGAACATGGTCAGAGACCTGCTAAAACCGAAAAGGGTGTCAGTTCACCAATGCACTCGAGTACTGGGAAAAATGGTGGCGGCTTATGAGGCCATTCCCTTCGGAAGGTTCCATGCAAGGACTTTTCAATGGGACCTTCTGGACAAGTGGTCCGGGTCCCATCTGCACTTAATAATAATAATAATAATAATTTTATTTATATAGCGCTCTTTCTCCCATAGGACTCAAGGCGCTTAACAGATACATAGCATAATATAGTACAGTAAATAATGAAGTACATTTTCATAAAATACAGAAGCATGAAGATACTAAAAGGGACAATTATGGGAATGCTTGAGTAAACAGAAAAGTCTTGAGTCTACTTTTGAAGGATTCTATAGTTGGGGCCTCTCGCACTGTGCGGGGAAGTGAGTTCCATAGAGTCGGAGCCGCATGACTAAAAGCTCGACCCCCAGATGAATTACGGGAGATTCTAGGTACTGCTAAAAGTCCTTCATCTACAGATCGCAGTAATCGAGTGAAAATACATCGGAAAATAACTGTCCCCAGGGGCCAGAGTGTGTCTCCTGTGGTAGTTGCAAAGTGCTCACCTGCTGGAGGGTAGCCGGTTCGGAATTCAGGACTGGATCCTGGTTACCACGGACGCGAGCCTCCGAGGATGGGGAGCGGTCACACAGGGAAAAAATTTTCAGGGACTTTGGTCAGACCAGGAGTCCTGTCTACACATCAATGTGTTGGAACTCAGGGCCATTTACAACGGCCTTCGACACGCGGAGAGTCTTCTTCGAAACCTACCGGTTCTGATTCAGTCAGACAATGTCACAGCAGTGGCTCATGTGAACCGCCAAGGCGGGACAAGAAGCAGAGTCGCAATGGCGGAAGCCACCAGGATTCTTCGCTGGGCGAAAAATCATGTTAGCGCTCTGTCGGCTGTATTCATTCCGGGAGTGGACAACTGGGAAGCAGACTTCCTCTCCATCCAGTAGAGTGGGGACTTCATCAAGAAGTCTTTGCAGAGATAACGGGTCTCTGGGGAGTTCCTCAAATAGACATGATGGCGTCACGCCTCAACAAAAAGTTTCGGAGGTATTGTGCCAGGTCTCGGGACCCTCAGGCAGTGGCAGTAGACGCTCTGATAACACCGTGGGTGTTCAAATCGGTCTACGTGTTTCCTCCTCTTCCTCTCATCACAAAGGTGTTGAGGATCATAAGGCAAAGAAGAGTACAGACGATACTCGTTGTCCCAGACTGGCCTCGAAGGGCCTGGTACTCAGATTTACAAGAGATGCTCACAGGAGATCCCTGGTCTCTTCCTCTGAGGGAAGACCTGTTGCAACAGGGGCCCTGTGTATTTCAGGACTTACCGCGGTTACGTTTGACGGCATGGCGGTTGAACGCCGAATCCTAGCGAAAAAGGGGATTCCGGAAGAGGTCATCCCTACTTTAATAGAGGCTAGGAAGGAGGTGACGGTTAAGCATTATCACCGTATCTGGCGAAAGTATGTGCCTTGGTGTGAGACCAAGAATGCACCTACGGAAGATTTTCATCTGGGTCGTTTTCTCCACTTCCTACAGACAGGAGTGGATATGGACCTGAAATTAGGCTCTGTTAAGGTTCAGATTTCGGCCCTCTCGATTTTCTTTCAAAAGGAATTGGCTTCTCTTCCAGAAGTCCAGACGTTTGTAAAGGGAGTGCTACACATCCAGCCTCCTTTTGTGCCTCCAGTGGCACCGTGGGACCTCAACGTGGTGTTGCAGTTCCTAAAATCACACTGGTTTGAACCCCTTAACAAGGTTGAGTTGAAATTTCTTACTTGGAAGGTGGTCATGTTGTTGGCCTTGGCATCAGCAAGGCGAGTATCAGAATTGGCGGCTTTGTCACACAAAAGCCCCTACTTGATTTTTCATGTGGATCGTGCTGAATTGAGGACACGTCCGCAATTTTTGCCTAAGGTGGTTTCTTCATTCCATGTGAATCAACCTATTGTAGTGCCTGTGGCTACAAGTGACCTGGAGGATTCCAGATCCCTGGACGTAGTCAGGGCCTTTAAAGATTTAAATAGCCAGGACGGCTAGAATTAGGAAAACAGAGGCTCTGTTTGTCCTATATGCGGCCAATAAGATTGGCGCACCTGCTTCGAAGCAGACTATTGCTCGCTGGATCTGTAATACGATTCAGCAGGCTCACTCTACGGCTGGATTGCCGGTACCAAATTCGGTTAAGGCCCATTCCACTAGGAAGGCGGGCTCTTCTTGGGCGGCTGCCCGAGGCGTCTCGGCATTACAACTTTGCCAAGCGGCGACTTGGTCGGGGTCAAACACTTTTGCTAAATTCTACAAGTTTGATACCCTGGCTGATGAGGACCTAGCGTTTGCTCAGTCGGTGCTGCAGAGTCATACGCACTCTCCCGCCCGATTGGATGCTTTGGTATAAACCCCATGGTCCTTACGGAGTCCCCAGCATCCTCTAGGACGTAAGAGAAAATAAGATTTTAAACCTACCGGTAAATCTATTTCTCCTAGTCCGTAGAGGATGCTGGGCGCCCGTCCCAGTGCGGAAACTCTGCAAGACTTGTATATAGTTGTTGCTTACATAAGGGTTATGTTACAGTTGAAATCTGTCTTGGACCGTTACTGTTGTTCATATGGTTAACTGGTTATGTATGATCCAGGTTACATGGTATGATTGGTGTGGGCTGGTATGAATCTTGCCCTTGGATTTCTAAATCCTGCCTTGTATTGTCCATCTCCTCTGGGCACAGTTCTCTAACTGAGGTCTGGAGGAGGGGCATAGAGGGAGGAGCCAGTGCACACCCATAGTCAAAGTTCTTTTTAGGTACCCTATCTCCTGCGGAGCCCGTCTATACCCCATGGTCCTTACGGAGTCCCCAGCATCCTCTACGAACTAGGAGAAATAGATTTACCGGTAGGTTTAAAATCTTATTTTTTTGCTTGGTAGTCACTACTAAAGGAGAGAAGGAGCCACAGTTAAGTTGCAAGGACATTCATAAAAATAAGGTGGATGAAAGTATTTTTACAAAGGAGTGGGTCCTAACAGAGCTCTCAAAACTCAAAGTGGATAATTCAATGGGGCCAGATGGGATACATCCAAGGATACCAAAAGATCTTAAAGGTGTGCTGGTAAAACCATTCACAGAATGTTCAACTAGTCACTAGCAACAGGAGTAATTCCTGAGGACTGGAAAAGAGCAAATGTAGTACCACTGCACAAAAGTGGAAGCAAATAAGAATCAAGTAACTACAGACAGTAAGCCTTGCATCATTAAAAGAGTGAGTTGTGGAATATCTTAAATGCAACAATTTACTGGATTTCAAAGAGCATAGATTTACTGGGGGGAGATTATATTATCAACTTTTTTGACTACGTGACTAAAATATTAGATCAGGGGGGTCCATAGAAGTAGCAGATCTAAGACTTTAGCAAGGCATTTGACACAGCCCCACATTGCAAATTGCTAAATTAACTCCGAAGTGTGGGATTGTATTATAAAACAGTGGAATATATTTGAACCTACTTGCAGAATAGGAAACAGACAGTTGTAATAAATGTAGTGCATTCTTTGTTACCAGTGGAGTACCCCGGGTATCTGTACTGGTGCTGTTGGTGACATTGTAAATAGTTTTGAAGCGAAAGTATGCCTGTATGTAGATGATACAAAGATATGCAACAGGATAGACATACTAGGAAGGGTAAAACAAATGACTGATGATCTAGGTAGACTTGAACGGGCACGAACATGCAAATTAAAGTTTAACGCTAAAAAATATTAAATCATGCACTTAGGTCTCAAAAGCCCAAAGGCTAAATATAGCATCAAGTGTACTATAATGAAAATTGAGGAGGAAAGGGATCTAGGAGTCACTATTTCAAGTGACTTAAAGGCTTTGAAGCATTGTAACAAAGCAATGAGAAAGACAAGTCAGGTGCTTTGTTGCATAGGGAGGGAAATCCATAGCAGGTAAAACAAATAATGACATTGTATAGGTCATTGGTACGGCCACATCTGGAATGCTGTATTCAGTTCAGGAGGTCATCTCTCCAGAAGGATAAAAATACATTAGAGTGTACAAAGAAGGCTAACTAAAATGGTGCATGGTCTACATCACAAAACTTCCCTGGAAATACTAAAAGTTCTTAACATGTATAGTTTGGAGCAGAGAAGGGAAAGAGGGGACATGATAGAAACTATTAGCTATAACAAGGTCCAGGAGGGAAACATTATTTCTCTGACGTCCTAGTGGATGCTGGGAACTCCGTAAGGACCATGGGGAATAGCGGCTCAACTAAGAAAGATTTAGGACTACCTGGTGTGCTCTGGCTCCTCCCTCTATGCCCCTCCTCCAGACCTCAGTTAGAATTTTGTGCCCGGCCGAGCTGGATGCACACTAGGGGCTCTCCTGAGCTCCTAGAAAAGAAAGTATATTTTAGGTTTTTTATTTTCAGTGAGATCTGCTGGCAACAGACTCACTGCTACGTGGGACTAAGGGGAGAGAAGCGAACCTACCTGCTTGCAGCTAGCTTGGGCTTCTAGGCTACTGGACACCATTAGCTCCAGAGGGATCGAACACAGGCCCAGCCTCGATCGTCCGGTCCCGGAGCCGTGCCGCCGCCCCCCTTACAGAGCCAGAAGCAAGAAGACGTTCCTGGAAATCGGCGGCAGAAGACTTCGGTCTTCATCAAGGTAGCGCACAGCACTGCAGCTGTGCGCCATTGCTCCCCATGCACACCACATACTCCGGTCACTGATGGGTGCAGGGCGCTGGGGGGGGCGCCCTGGGCTGCAATATGAGTACCTTGCTGGCAAATACCACATAATATAGTCATAAAGACTATATATGTGTAAAATACCCCTGCCAAATATACATTTAAAAAGCGGGAGAAGTCCGTCGGAAAAGGGGCGGAGCTATCTCCCTCAGCACACTGGCGCCATTTTCCCTCACAGCTCCGCTGGAAGGACGCTCCCCAGGCTCTCCCCTGCAGTTTCCAGACTCCATAGGGTAAAAAAGAGAGGGGGGGGCACTAAATTTAGGCGCATATAATATATATATAGCTGCTATAGGGAAAAATCACTTGTGTAGTGTGTATCCCTGCATTATATAGCGTTCTGGTGTGTGCTGGCAAAGGACTTTGTGAGGTCCTGTCCTCGTTCAGAGCATTCCCTGTGTGTGTGCGGTGTGTCGGTACGGCTGTGTCGACATGTTTGATGAGGAGGCTTATGTGGAGGCGGAGCAGGGGCCGATAAATGTGATGTCACCCCCTGCGGGGTCGACACCTGAATGGATGGACATGTGGAAGGAATTACGTGACAGTGTCAACTCCTTACATAAAAGGTTTGACGACATAGCAGATGTGGGACAGCCGGCTTCTCAGCTCGTGCCTGCCCAGGCGTCTCAAAAGCCATCAGGGGCTCTAAAACGCCCGCTACCTCAGATGGCAGACACAGATGTCGACACGGATACTGACTCCAGTGTCGACGATGATGAGACTAGTGTACATTCCAATAGAGCCACCCGTTACATGATTACGGCAATGAAGAATGTGTTGCACATTTCTGATATTACCCCAGGTACCACAAAAAAGGGTATTATGTTTGGGGAGAAAAAAGTACCAGTGGTTTTTCCCCCTTCTGATGAATTAAATGAAGTATGTGAAGAAGCGTGGGCTTCCCCCGATAAGAAACTGGTAATTTCTAAAAAGTTACTAATGGCGTACCCTTTCCCGCCAGAGGATAGGTCACGTTGGGAGACATCCCCTAGGGTGGATAAAGCGCTCACACGCCTGTCAAAGAAGGTGGCACTACCGTCTCCGGACACGGCCGCCCTAAAGGAACCTGCTGATAGGAAGCAGGAGGCTATCCTGAAGTCTGTATATACACACTCAGGAATTATACGGAGACCGGCTATTGCTTCAGCATGGATGTGCAGTGCTGCAGCTGCGTGGTCAGATTCCCTGTCGGAAAACATTGATAACCTAGACAGGGACACTATATTGCTAACCGTAGAGCATATTAAAGACGCTGTCTTATACATGAGAGATGCACAGAGGGATATTTGCCGGCTGGCATCTAAAATAAACGCAATGTCCATTTCTGCCAGGAGAGGATTGTGGACTCGGCAGTGGACAGGAGATGCAGATTCTAAAAGGCACATGGAAGTTTTGCCTTACAAGGGTGAGGAGTTGTTTGGGGATGGTGTCTCGGACCTCGTTTCCACAGCAACAGCTGGGAAGTCAGCATTTTTACCCCATGTTCCCTCACAGCCAAAGAAAGCACCGTATTATCAGGTACAGTCCTTTCGACCCCAGAAAGGCAAGCGGGTTAGAGGCGCGTCCTTTCTGCCCAGAGGCAGAGGTAGAGGGAAAAAGCTGCAACATACAGCCAGTTCCCAGGAACAAAAGTCCTCCCCCGCTTCCTCTAAGTCCACCGCATGACGCTGGGGCTCCACAGGCGGAGCCAGGTACGGTGGGGGCCCGTCTCAAGAACTTCAGCAACCAGTGGGCTCGTTCACGGGTGGATCCCTGGATTCTACAGGTAGTATCTCAGGGGTACAAGCTGGAATTCGAGACGTCTCCCCCTCGCCGTTTCCTCAAATCTGCCTTGCCGACAGCTCCCCTGGACAGGGAGGCAGTGCTGGAGGCGATTCACAAGCTGTATTCTCAGCAGGTGATAATCAAGGTACCCCTCCTTCAACAAGGACGGGGTTACTGTTCCACAATGTTTGTGGTACCGAAACCGGACGGTTCGGTGAGACCCATTTTAAATTTAAAATCTTTGAACACTTATATAAGAAGGTTCAAGTTCAAGATGGAATCGCTCAGAGCGGTGATTGCAAGCCTGGACGAGGGGGATTACATGGTGTCACTGGACATCAAGGATGCTTACCTGCATGTCCCCATTTACCCTCCTCACCAGGAGTACCTCAGATTTGTGGTACAGGACTGTCATTACCAATTCCAGACATTGCCGTTTGGTCTGTCCACGGCACCGGGGGTATTTACCAAGGTAATGGCCGAAATGATGATACTCCTTCGGAAAAAGGGAGTTTTAATTATCCCGTACTTGGACGATCTACTTATAAAGGCGAGGTCCAGGGAACAGTTGTTCATCGGAGTAGCACTAGCTCGGGAAGTGCTACAACAGCACGGCTGGATCCTGAATATTCCAAAGTCGCAGCTGGTTTCTACAACGCGTTTATTGTTCCTGGGGATGGTTCTGGACACAGAACAGAAAAAAGTGTTTCTCCCGGAGGAGAAGGCCAAGGAGTTATCGTCTCTAGTCAGAGACCTCCTAAAACCAAAACAGGTATCGGTGCACCACTGCACGCGAGTCCTGGGAAAGATGGTGGCTTCTTACGAAGCAATTCCATTCGGAAGGTTCCATGCAAGGATCTTTCAGTGGGATCTGTTGGACAAGTGGTCCGGGTCGCATCTTCAGATGCATCGGCTGATAACACTGTCTCCAAGGGCCAGGGTGTCGCTACTGTGGTGGCTGCAGAGTGCTCATCTCCTAGAGGGCCGCAGATTCGGCATACAGGACTGGATCCTGGTGACCACGGATGCCAGCCTTCGAGGTTGGGGGGCAGTCACACAGGGAAGAAACTTCCAAGGACTATGGACAAGTCAGGAGACTTCCCTACACATAAATATTCTGGAACTAAGGGCCATTTACAATGCCCTAAGTCAGGCAAGACCCCTGCTTCAACACCAGCCGGTGCTGATACAGTCAGACAACATCACGGCGGTCGCCCATGTAAATCGTCAGGGCGGCACAAGAAGCAGTATGGCGATGGCAGAAGCCACAAGGATTCTCCGATGGGCGGAAAATCATGTGTTAGCACTGTCGTCAGTGTTCATTCCGGGAGTGGACAACTGGGAAGCAGACTTCCTCAGCAGGCACGACCTCCACCCTGGAGAGTGGGGACTTCATCCAGAAGTCTTCCAAATGTTTGTACACCGTTGGGAAAGGCCACAGGTGGACATGATGGCGTCCTGCCTCAACAAAAAGCTAAAAAGATATTGCGCCAGGTCAAGGGACCCTCAGGCGATAGCTGTGGACGCTCTGGTAACACCGTGGGTGTACCAGTCGGTTTATGTGTTCCCTCCTCTGCCTCTCATACCCAAGGTACTGAGAATAATAAGAAGGAGAGGAGTAAGAACTATACTTGTGGTTCCGGATTGGCCAAGAAGAGCTTGGTACCCAGAACTTCAAGAAATTATCTCAGAGGACCCATGGCCTCTGCCGCTCAGACAGGACCTGCTGCAGCAGGGACCCTGTCTGTTCCAAGACTTACCGCGACTGCGTTTGACGGCATGGCGATTGAACGCCGGATCCTGAAGGAAAAGGGCATTCCGGAGGAAGTCATCCCTACGCTGATTAAAGCTAGGAAGGAGGTGACCGCAAACCATTATCACCGCATATGGCAAAAATATGTTGCGTGGTGTGAGGCCAGAAGGGCCCCAATGGAGGAATTTCAGCTGGGTCGATTTCTGCACTTCCTACAGTCGGGGGTGACTATGGGCCTCAAATTAGGTTCCATTAAGGTCCAGATTTCGGCTCTGTCGATTTTCTTCCAAAAAGAACTGGCTTCACTGCCTGAAGTTCAGACGTTTGTTAAAGGAGTGCTGCATATTCAGCCCCCTTTTGTGCCTCCAGTGGCACCTTGGGATCTCAACGTGGTGTTGGATTTCCTTAAGTCACATTGGTTTGAGCCACTTAAAACCGTGGAACTAAAATATCTCACGTGGAAAGTGGTCATGCTGTTGGCCTTGGCTTCGGCCAGGCATGTGTCAGAATTGGCGGCTTTGTCATGTAAAAGCCATTATCTGATTTTCCATATGGATAGGACAGAATTGAGGACTCGTCCCCAATTTCTTCCTAAGGTGGTATCTGCTTTTCATTTGAACCAACCTATTGTGGTGCCTGCGGCTACTAAGGACTTGGAGGATTCCAAGTTGATGGACGTAGTCAGGGCCCTGAAAATCTATGTTTCCAGGACAGCTGGAGTCAGGAAAACTGACTCGCTATTTATCCTGTATGCGCCCAACAAGCTGGGTGCTCCTGCTTCAAAGCAGTATATTGCTCGCTGGATCTGTAGTACGATTCAACTTGCACATTCTGCTGCTGGACTGCCGCATCCTAAATCTGTAAAAGCCCATTCCACGAGGAAAGTGTGCTCTTCTTGGGCGGCTGCCCGAGGGGTCTTGGCTTTACAACTTTGCCGAGCTGCTACTTGGTCGGGTTCAAACACGTTTGCTAAGTTCTACAAGTTTGATACCCTGGCTGAGGAGGACCTTGCTTTTGCTCATTCGGTGCTGCAGAGTCATCCGCACTCTCCCGCCCGTTTGGGAGCTTTGGTATAATCCCCATGGTCCTTACGGAGTTCCCAGCATCCACTAGGACGTCAGAGAAAATAAGAATTTACTCACCGGTAATTCTATTTCTCGTAGTCCGTAGTGGATGCTGGGCGCCCATCCCAAGTGCGGATTGTTTGCAATACTTGTATATAGTTATTGCCTAACTAAAGGGTTATTGTTTAGAGCCATCTGTTGAGAGGCTCAGTTATTTTTCATACTGTTAACTGGGTATAGTATCACGAGTTATACGGTGTGATTGGTATGGCTGGTATGACTCTTAACCCGGGATTCCAAAATCCTTTCCTTATTGTGTCAGCTCTTCCGGGTACAGTATCCTAACTGAGGTCTGGAGGAGGGGCATAGAGGGAGGAGCCAGTGCACACCAGGTAGTCCTAAATCTTTCTTAGTTGTGCCCAGTCTCCTGCGGAGCCGCTATTCCCCATGGTCCTTACGGAGTTCCCAGCATCCACTACGGACTACGAGAAATAGAATTACCGGTGAGTAAATTCTTATTTTAAAGGAGGAGAAATGCTAGAACATGAGGAGAAGCACTGAGAAATGGGAAAATTTTTAGGAAATATTTACTTCACAGAAAGGGTAGTGGATAGGTGGAATAGCCTCCCATCAGAGGTGGTTGAGGCTAAGTCAGAGTAATTTTAAACATGCTTCTGATAGGCATATGAAAATCCTTGCAAAAACTAAGGCTCAAATAGGGTTGAGGTTACTAAAAGGTAAAAAAAAAAAAGTGGTAGGCTAGATAGGCCCAGTGGTTCTTATCTGCTGTCAAATTCTATGTTTCTATGGGGGTAATTCAGAGTTGATCACAGCAAGAAATTTGTTAGCAGTTGGGCAAAACCATGTGCACTGCAGGTGTGGCAGATATAACATTTGCAGAGAGAGATAGATGTGGGTGGGTTATTCATGTTCTGTGCAGGGTAAATACTGGCTGCTTTATTTTTAGACTGCAATTTAGATTCTTATTTGAACACACCCCACCCAAATCTAGCTCTCGACTTAACCAGCAGAAATTATGTCTCTGACCTCCAGCAATCGACCTACGACCATATTGGGTGAGGCGAGATCCCATTAGGCACTCCCGAGCACCTGTTAGTACCAAAATAACTGCCTTTTGGTGTCAATGGGCTACTGGGACAAAACGTGCTTCTGGCAGGCTGACCTCTGTTGTACACCCCTGAGATACTGAAAAGTGAAAAACCTTGCTACTTATCCTTAAAGGATGGGCAAACTCTGGAGCTGCAGAGGATAGGACCTGATGCTTATGTAGCTGTGGTGTGCAGCAGTGTTTACTACTCTTCTGGACCCTAAATTGTTTTTGCGCGCGTGGGATGCTGCTACAGAGATCCAGGATTCTGCTACAGAGATCTGGCAAAATGGCTATTTCATACGGAACAGCGCTGCTCCACCTAAAAATGTGAAAACGCTCCACAGTCCCCAGGTCCAATCGATCGCAGAAGAGAACCCCCTCTAAAACGTGTCCAATACCACAGTCAATTAACGTACGGTCATGCTGGGCTTGCAGAGGGGAGAACCTTCTAGGGTTAAAGCTGCACTTTTAGTTTTACTTTAAGTGCCAGCACCTGCAGTCCCAGTCTACATCCCCAAGGTCTAGTGTCCCCCAGCCTGGATGAAGGAGAAACCGTTAATTTTACAAGAAGAAATTATTTCAGCAAAAGCGTCCCTTAACTAAAAATAATTTTGTTCAATAAAATTTAATAATCCAATCATAATCCAAGATGTAGCAATCCAATCCATTTTTTTCAAGAATAAATAATGCAGTACTACACGTCTTTTATGATAGATAACATATCTTGGTCCAAGCCAGCATTATTCATGGGTACAACTGTGAAAAAAATGTTTATCGTTTCTAGTTTTATATAGATTAGAAAGTACATACAAATGCAAGGATACATCAGAAGAACAGTGCTGCAAGGTATTGTATGGAGTGACAGTGGGAAAGGATTAACTTTCCTGAGTGAGAAAGTTTCCGGATTTGTTTGTAGTTTTCCCCCGGTAGAGAGACTGAATGCTAAGAGTACAAGGGTGATTTAGATACTTCCGAATGACAATATGGGGGATCTTTTATCAAAGCTTGGAGATCGAGTAACAACCAATCGGCTCCTAACTGTCATTTTCCAAACACAGCCTGTAACATGGCAGTTAGATACTGATTTGTTGCTACTTCATTTCTCTCTCCACTGTATCTCTCTAAGCTTTGATAAATCTAGCCTATAATCTGATATGCTTTCTGCTGTTTTCTGTTCAGTCATAGGTGCTGCAAGTATGCCGTTACTATGGGATCTGGTGTCTAGGTCGACAGTAACTAGGTAGACAAGGTCTCTAGGTGGACAGGTCGAAAGGTCGGCATGAGTTTTTCACAATTTTTTTTTATTTTTTATTTTTGTTTTTTTTTAACCTTTTTTCATACTTAACAATCCACGCGGACTACGATTGGAAATAGTAACCTGTGCCAAGCGCAGCGAGGCACCTTGCCTGTGCGAGGGGACACGGTGCACTAATTGGGGTCCCCCATCACTGTACAGAGAAAACTACACCAGAAAAACATTTTAAAAAAAATCATGTCAACCTACACCATGTCACCTTAGAGACCCTGTCAACCTAGTTACTGTCGACATTGTATACACCCGTTACTATAACAGCTATAGTTTAATCTGCTTTCTCTAACGTCCTAGTGGATGCTGGGGACTCCGTAAGGACCATGGGGAATAGACGGGCTCCGCAGGAGACAGGGCACCTCAAGAAAGAAATTGGATACTGGTGTGCTCTGGCTCCTCCCTCTATGTCCCTCCTCCAGACCTCAGTTTGAATCTGTGCCCGGACGAGCTGGGTGCTACTTAGTGAGCTCTCCTGAGCTTGCTAAAAAGAAAGTATTTTGTTAGGTTTTTTTTATTTTCAGAGAGATCTGCTGGCAACAGACTCTCTACTACGTGGGACTGAGGGGAGAGAAGCAGCCCTACTCACTGAAGATAGGTCCTGCTTCTTAGGCTACTGGACACCATTAGCTCCAGAGGGATCGTACACAGGATCGCACCCTTGGTCGTCCGATCCCGGAGCCGCGCCGCCGTCCCCCTCGCAGAGCCAGAAGACAGAAGCCGGTGTCAGAAGCAAGAAGACTTCGAAATCGGCGGCAGAAGACTCCAGTCTTCATATGAGGTCGGGCACAGCACTGCAGCTGTGCGCCATTGCTCCCACACTAAACCCACACACTCCGGTCACTGTAGGGTGCAGGGCGCAGGGGGGGGCGCCCTGGGCAGCAATTAGAAACCTCTTGGCAAAAGTGGGCATATATACAGTTGGGCACTGTATATATGCATGGGCCCCCGCCATATTTTTTACACAGAAACGCGGGACAGAAGCCCGCCGCTGAGGGGGCGGGGCTTCTTCCTCAGCACTCACCAGCGCCATTTTCTCTCCACAGCTCCGCTGAGAGGAAGCTCCCCAGGCTCTCCCCTGCAGAATCACGGTAGAAGAGGGTAAAAAGAGAGGGGGGGGCACATAAATTTGGCGCAAAAACAATATATACAGCAGCTACTGGGTTAACACTAAGTTACTGTGTGACTCCTGGGACATATAGCGCTGGGGTGTGTGCTGGCATACTCTCTCTCTGTCTCTCCAAAGGGCCTTGTGGGGGAACTGTCTTCAAAAAGAGCTTCCCCTGTGTGTGTGGTGTGTCGGTACGCTTGTGTCGGCATGTTTGACGAGGAAGGCTATGTGGAAACAGAGCGGGAGCAAATGAATGTGGGTCGCCGCCGACACCCGATTGGATAGATATGTGGAAGGTTTTAAATGATAATGTTACTTCCTTGCATAAAAGGTTGGATAAAGCTGAAGCCTTGGGACAGCCGGGGCCTCAGCCCATGCCTGATCCTATGTTGCAGAGGCCGTCAGGGTCTCAGAAGCGCCCACTATCCCAAATTGTTGACACAGATGTCGACACGGATTCTGACTCCAGTGTCGATGGCGATGATGCAAAGTTACAGCCTAAAATGGCTAAAGCCATTCGTTACATGATTATAGTAATGAAGGATGTGTTGCACATCACAGAGGAACCCCAGTCCCTGACAAGAGGGTTTATATGTATGGGGAAAAAAAAGGCAAGAGGTGACCTTTCCCCCTTCACATGAGTTTAATGAGTTATGTGAAAAGGCTTGGGATTCTCCAGATAGAAAACTGCAGATTTCCAAACGGATGCTTATGGCGTATCCTTTCCCGCCAACGGACAGGTTACGCTGGGAATCCTCCCCTAAGGTAGACAAAGTTTTAACACGCTTATCCAAGAGGGTAGTCCTGCCGTCACAGGATACGGCCACCCTAAAAGATGCTGCGGATAGAAAGCAGGAGGGTATCCTGAAGTCCATTTATACACATTCAGGTACCCTATTAAGGCCGGCAATTGCGTCGGCCTAGATGTGTAGTGCTGTAGCAGCATGGACAGATACCTTATCTGAAGAACTTGATACCTTGGACAAGGATACTATAGTACTGACCCTTGGGCATATAAAAGACGCTGTCCTATATATGAGAGATGCCCAAAGAGACATTAGCCTACTGGGCTCTAGAATAAATGCAATGTCGATTTCTGCCAGAAGGGTCCTGTGGACTCGGCAATGGACAGGCGATGCCGACTCAGAAAGGCACATGGAGGTTTTACCTTACAAGGGTGAGGAATTGTTTGGGGACGGTCTCTCGGACCTGGTCTCCACAGCTACGGCTGGAAAGTCAAATTTTTTGCCATATATTCCCTCACAACCTAAGAAAACACCATATTACCAAATGCAGTCCTTTCCATCACAAAGAGGCAAGAAAGTACGAGGTGCGTCCTTTCTTGGCAGAGGTAGAGGAAAAAAGCTGCATAATACAGCTAGTTCCCAGGAACAGAAGTCCTCCCTGGCCTCCACTAAATCCACCGCATGACGCTGGGGCTCCACAGGCGGAGCTAGGCCTGGTGGGGGCGCGTCTCCGAAATTTCAGCCACAAGTGGGTTCACTCCCAGGTGGATCCCTGGGCTATAGAGATTGTGTCTCAGGGATACAAGCTGGAATTCGAAGAAATGCCCCCTCACCGTTACCTCAAATCGGCCCTGCCAGCTTCCCCCTTAGAGAGGGAAATAGTGTTAGCTGCAATTCACAAATTGTATCTTCAGCAGGTGGTGGTAAAGGGGACCCTCCTTCAACAGGGAAGGGGTTACTATTCGACCATGTTTGTGGTACCGAAACCGGACGGTTCGGTCAGACCCATATTGAATTTAAAATCCCTGAACATATACCTGAAAAGGTTCAAGCTCAAGATGGAATCGCTCAGAGCGGTCATCGCAAGCCTGGAGGAGGGGTATTTTATGGTGTCTCTGGACATAAAGGATGCTTACCTTCATGTCCCCATTTATCCACCTCATCAGGAGTACCTCAGATTTGTGGTACAGGATTGTCATTACCAATTCCAGACGTTGCCGTTGGGTCTCTCCACGGCACCAAGAATATTTACCAAGGTAATGGCGGAAATGATGGTGCTCCTGCAACGGCAAGGAGTCACAATTATCCCATACTTGGACAATCTCCTCATAAAGGCGAGGTCCAGAGAGCAGTTGCTGATCAGCGTGGCACGTTCTCGGGAAGTATTACAACAGCACGGCTGGATTCTGATTATTCCAAAGTCGCAATTGATTCCTACGACTCGTCTGCCCTTCCTGGGCATGATTCTGGACACAGACCAGAAGAGGGTTTATCTCCCGATGAAGAAGGCTCAGGAGCTCATGACATTGGTCAGAGACCTATTAAAACCAAGACAGGTGTCTGTGCATCACTGCATGCGAGTCCTGGGAAAGATGGTGGCCTCATACGAGGCTATTCCCTTCGGCAGGTTCCATGCGAGGACCTTTCAGTGGGATCTGTTAGACAAGTGATCCGGATCACATCTACTGGTGCATCGGCTGATCACCCTGTCCCCCAGGGCCAGGGTGTCTCTCCTGTGGTGGCTGCAGAGTGCTCACCTTCTCGAGGGCCGCAGATTCGGCATTCAGGACTGGGTCCTGGTGACCACGGACGCAAGCCTCCGAGGGTGGGGAGCAGTCACACAGGGAAGAAATTTCCAAGGTCTGTGGTCAAGTCAGGAGACTTGCCTTTACATCCACATCCTGGAACTAAGGGCAATATACAACGCCCTACGACAAGCGGAGACCCTGCTTCGCGACCGACCGGTGCTGATTCAGTCAGACAACATCACCGCAGTGGCTCATGTAAACCGCCAAGGCGGCACAAGGAGCAGGTTGGCGATGGCGGAAGCCACCAGAATTCTTCGCTGGGCGGAGAATCACGTAAGCGCACTGTCAGCAGTGTTCATTCCGGGAGTGGACAACTGGGAAGCAGACTTCCTCAGCAGGCACGACCTCCACCCGGGAGAGTGGGGACTTCATCAAGAAGTCTTCACGCAGATTGCAAGTCGGTGGGAACTGCCACAAGTAGACATGATGGCATCCCGCCTCAACAAAAAGCTACAGAGATATTGCGCCAGGTCAAGAGACCCTCAGGCGATAGCTGTAGACGCTCTAGTGACACCGTGGGTGTTCCAGTCGGTCTATGTATTTCCTCCTCTTCCTCTCGTACCCAAGGTGCTGAGAATCATAAGAAGAAGAGGAGTGAGAACAATACTCATTGTTCCGGATTGGCCAAGAAGGACTTGGTATCCAGAGTTGCAAGAACTGCTCACAGAGGACCCATGGCCTCTGCCTCTAAGACAGGACTTGTTGCAACAGGAGCCCTGTCTGTTCCAAGACTTACCGTGGCTGCGTTTGACGGCATGGCGGTTGAATGCCGGATCCTAGCAGAAAAAGGCATTCCGGATGAGGTCATTCCTACGCTGATAAAGGCTAGGAAGGACGTGATGGCTAAACATTATCACTGTATATGGCGAAAATATGTTGCTTGGTGTGAGGCCAGGAATGCCCCTACGGAGGAATTCCAGCTGGGCCATTTCCTTCACTTCCTACAGTCGGGAGTGACTTTGGGCCTAAAATTGGGTTCCATTAAGGTCCAGATTTCGGCCCTATCCATTTTCTTTCAAAAAGAACTGGCTTCTCTTCCTGAAGTCCAGACGTTTGTGAAGGGAGTGCTGCATATTCAGCCCCCTTTTGTGCCTCCAGTGGCACCTTGGGATCTTAACGTGGTGTTGAGTTTTCTGAAGTCACACTGGTTTGAGCCACTAAAAACCGTGGAGTTAAAATTTCTCACGTGGAAGGTGGTCATGCTATTAGCCTTGGCTTCAGCTAGGCGTGTGTCAGAATTAGCGGCTTTGTCACATAAAAGCCCCTATCTGGTTTTCCATATGGACAGGGCGGAATTGCGGACCCGTCCGCAATTTCTGCCAAAAGTGGTGTCATCTTTTCATATGAACCAACCTATCGTGGTGCCTGTGGCTACTCGTGACTTGGAGGATTCCGAGTTACTAGATGGTGGTCAGGGCTTTGAAGGTTTATGTAACCAGAACGGCTAGAGTCAGGAAAACTGAGTCACTGTTTATCCTGTATTCACCCAACAAGCTGGGTGCTCCTGCTTCAAAGCAAACTATTGCTCGCTGGATCTGTAACACGATTCAGCAGGCTCATTCTGCGGCAGGATTGCCGCAGCCAAAATCCGTAAAAGCCCATTCCACAAGGAAGGTGGGCTCTTCTTGGGCGGCTGCCTGAGGGGTCTCGGCATTACAGCTTTGCCGAGCAGCTACTTGGTCGGGTTCAAACACTTTTGCAAAGTTCTACAAGTTTGATACCCTGGCGGAGGAGGACCTTGTGTTTGCTCATTCGGTGCTGCAGAGTCATCCACACTCTCCCGCCCGTTTGGGAGCTTTGGTATAATCCCCATGGTCCTTACGGAGTCCCCAGCATCCACTAGGACGTTAGAGAAAATAAGATTTTACTTACCGGTAAATCTATTTCTCGTAGTCCGTAGTGGATGCTGGGCGCCCGTCCCAAGTGCGGACTTTTTTCTGCAATGCTTGTATATAGTTATTGCTTACATAAGGGTTATGTTATAGTTGCATCGGGTTGATCTGATGCGCTATTGTTGTTCATACTGTTAACTGGGTAAGTTTATCACAAGTTATACGGTGTGATTGGTGTGGCTGGTATGAGTCTTGCCCTGGATTCCAAAATCCTTTCCTTGTACTGTCAGCTCTTCCGGGCCCAGTTTCTCTAAATGAGGTCTGGAGGAGGGACATAGAGGGAGGAGCCAGAGCACACCAGTATCCAATTTCTTTCTTGAAGTGCCCTGTCTCCTGCGGAGCCCGTCTATTCCCCCATGGTCCTTACGGAGTCCCCAGCATCCACTACGGACAACGAGAAATAGATTTACCGGTAAGTAAAATCTTATTTTTATTTGAGATGTAACTGTGTCCTTTCACTTTTCTGTTTATTTTCCAGGTTTTAATGCTACATATAAAATATATTCCTAAAAGTATTTTTAGACTGTGAAACAAATTGTTTCAGGAACAATTTCTTTGTAAGATTGCAGAGCTAATTTCTGTATTTTTTTTATTTTATTTTTTTAGGTTGATACGGTGAAGCGCTTGTTGATTAAGAAGCTGCCTCCTGTTTTAGCCATCCAGCTGAAACGCTTTGACTATGACTGGGAAAGGGAATGTGCAATTAAATTTAATGACTATTTTGAGTTTCCGCGAGAGCTAGATATGGAGCCATACACAGTGGCAGGTGTAGCAAAGTTGGAAGGAGATGATGTAAACCCTGAGAATCAGGTTATCCCCAATGAACAGACTGAGAATGAACCTGCTGGCAGCACTAAATACAGATTAGTAGGGGTGTTGGTGCATAGTGGACAGGCCAGCGGAGGTCATTACTATTCTTACATCATCCAAAGAAATGGAGGAGATGGGGAAAAGAACCGCTGGTATAAGTTTGATGATGGAGATGTAACAGAATGCAAAATGGACGATGATGAGGAAATGAAAAACCAGTGCTTTGGTGGAGAGTACATGGGGGAAGTGTTTGACCACATGATGAAAAGAATGTCATACAGACGTCAAAAGAGGTGGTGGAATGCCTACATTCTTTTTTATGAACGTATGGACACTCTAGACAAAGACAATGAATTGATCAAATATATTACAGAGTTAGCAATCACCTCCAAACCCCATCAGATCAAGATGCCATCAGCTATTGAACGAAGTGTGCGCAAGCAAAATGTCCAATTCATGCACAACCGGATGCAATTCAGTTTAGAATATTTTCAATTTATAAAGAAGTTACTAACCTGTAACAGTGTCTATTTGAACCCTCCCCCAGGTCAGTAATATTTATACATTACTCAGGTGACA